>NC_036645.1:2356427-2518372 GCF_002806865.2 Cucurbita pepo subsp. pepo | reverse complement strand
TTTTTTTTTTTTTTTTTTTTTAAATGTATTCTATTGTTGCCATTATTTGCCAAACTTGATTGTTTTCTCTTTATTCTTCTTTGTAACTCAGCAGCAGACAGTTTAATATAGATAGTGGTTTGTTACATTTGTTGCTCCTTTATGCATACCCTCTGCATTTATGATTCTACAATGTAGTTGTAACAATAACCATTGTCCAACAGGAGACGTGGAGGAGGAGGAGCCATGTTGGGTAATTATGCTTGAGGTATGTTAAAAGTTAACTTGTGAAACATATGGTAGTACATTGTAGTAAAATTGTAAAAGTGTACTCAGATAAACTGTAGTAAAATTGTAATCAATAACTCTACGCATCAATAGTGTTGCCTTTTCCCTCAATTTCTTTCTCAGAGAAACATCAAATGATGTATGATTGCATATGCATGAATTTGTTTCCTCAATTGTTGAACATTGTTTCATTACCCAATTTTTCATTGAAGACTTTGCTGAGGCGTGATTTTTTCATCTTCAAGTGGTGTTGGCTTAACTTTCTTTGATTTTGAGTCGTATATATGCTTCCTTGACCATTAAATTGTTCATTTTTCTTCACAGGTTCTGGACAATCTTCCATTATCTTATGTACTCAGAAAATCAAGTCTCCTCATGGATGGAAGTATGGGTAGAAAAGCAACTTGATAGGTATGCATGGCAGTGAGGAAGCTTCCAATAATTCTGCCCTGCAATTTTTGAACTCTTTTCTTTGTGTTCATGTATTGTAATGCATTAAAAATCAGAATACCGAATTTCTTTCGACAGGAAAACAGTATCAGAATAGATGGTT
The DNA here is from genome assembly GCF_002806865.2 of Cucurbita pepo subsp. pepo. NCBI lineage: Eukaryota > Viridiplantae > Streptophyta > Magnoliopsida > Cucurbitales > Cucurbitaceae > Cucurbita > Cucurbita pepo. Next base: position 2,517,552 of record NC_036645.1, on the reverse strand, counting down.
AGGACCGAATGGGGATGATCATTGAGTGGGCTGCAAACGCTGAAGAGCAGTTTGGAAGTTTTCTTTCGTGGCTCTACATCATTAGGTAATGTTCGTAATTTTTCTCTATCGACAACATGTGAGATTCCATAGTTGGAGAAGGTAACTTAAAATTGTATAAGAGTATAGAAACTTCTCCCTAGCATACGCATTTTAACATCGTGAAGCGGCCGGCGATACGTAATGAGTTAAGTGGACAATATCTACTAAAGGTGGGTTTGGACTATCACATCATCATTGTGGTAATTAAACATCAAAACATTAATTTTCGGCTGCAGCCAGTCAAGGGAACTTGGAATAAGAGTGAGTACGATTCTTTTTATTTACTTGAACTGATAATGGGTAATAAAGTAGCTGTTTTTAACCCACATTCTTACCCTGAGTTCATGCAATGACTTGTATTTCAAATTACTCAGAACCCTTATTTCTAAATCAATCTCAAATTAATTATGGCTCCTACTGTTAAATTATAAGTAGTTGTGAGCCTTTTTTAATCTGAAATATGTTTGATAACCATTTCATTAATCATATAGGTTTTTAAAAGTTCAATTTGTAATATTCTAAATTTAGTTTGGATTCAAGAAATATGTAAAAAGTACTAAAGTAGCTTTAATTATCTAAATTAAAAATAAATACACAATTAATCATTAAACTTATAAATAGTACTTTCACATACATTTATATATACATATATATATAATTTTAAAAAAAAAACTGCTAAAAATTAAGCAAGAAATTAAATATTTCTTCAAGCAGATGAAACCCAGGTAGATAATTTGAGAAATATGTAGTTTTAAAAAAACATAAAAATAAATACAAAATTCAGAATATGAGATGAACCTAAATAGATTAAGGAATAAAATGCGATTCCCCAAATTTAAACTAATTTCAAAATCCGAAGATAAAAGGATAAGAAAAATGGTGACCAACATCATCATCATCATCATCTTGAATAGACAACAAAATGGCATGCTATGAAGAAAAATGCAAATGCAAATGCAACTCAACTCCATTCTCCCATAACACAGATCTTGCAACAAACTAGTATTTAGTTGGGGCTATTACTTGCAACTGGGGACCGAGCTTCTCGTCTGCAACCTTCTCGGCTTTGACCCTCAACTTATTCAACTGCTTCTTCTTCTCGTACACGGCTTGAGCCCTCTCCTTCCTCTTCCTTTCAAGCTCCTGTGATACAACAACAACCCAGAAATCAGAATACATAATAAAGAGAAATGATCTCACAAACACAATGTAAAAACATATGGCAAAATGATATGATTTGATAGACTTGGAATAAAGAAATTATGAACAGAAACCAACATTCAGTAATCATTCATAATGATTGTACCTTGATAGTGTCATAGTGGTTCCATCCCACTTCAGATGAGAGTCTGCCCAACAAGCAGTATTTGTGTCCAGCTTGAAGCCTCAAAACCCTAAAATATTCACAAATATGGAGAAAACATAAATACATAAAACTAGAACATAAACGTTACTTACACTACTGTTTTGTTTATGACTTTTGCAAGAATACAGTTTAACTCTTAGCTAAAATTTTAATTCTAGCCCCATAATTTGTATCTAATTCTTTGTTTCTGATAAGATCTGATTCTCAAACTCACTTGAGAGCGTCGGGGATGACCATCCTTTTCATCTTGTCATATGGAGGTGGAACGCCTTCATATGCCTTCAAACGAGCAAGAGCAGCAGCACCACGCTTTGTCTTGTGTGGGATCATACTAAAATAACACAAAAATGGTAACCAGATAAGTTGTAGACCTACAAATAGTGTTCATATAGGAATGACAAACAGATAAATTGGAAACCCAAACCCCTAAGCTCAAATCATGGCAGGAAAAATGATTAGGTTCTTAGAAGAAATGGAAGTATGCCAAATCAATTCGAAGTTTCAATATGACACGCATAAGCCTAAAGCCAATCAAACATGGTAAACCATGCGATTGGATCCACAATCATTACTTAGAGTACATCGGAAACACAGTGTAAACCAAACAGATTGCTACAAAATCATAGAAAACATATCCTGCGCAACTGTTTAGTTGCTCTCATAATTCATTCAACACTATAATATAGCCGTTTCGAGGAATACGAAAACAAGGAAACACAAATTTTCTTCAAAATCTTTCAGGTATGAACAAAACAAGTTACTCGAATACCACAATGAATATGTAAATGTAAGATGCAGCCGTCCTGATCGATTCAGGACCTAAACAAGCCGTCCAAGGAAAACAAAAACAAACGAACACACATTTTCATCTCTATCTTACTACAAACAAGCATAGAAAACACAATGCGAGAATAGACATTACCCACGGATTGTTCGCCAAAGGATCTTGGCAGGAGCACGGAAGTGAATGGGACCATGAGATGGCTTGGTATTCATACGCTTCCTCAAGAATCTCATGTACTTCATCTTCTGACGAACCAATCCTCCAGAAATGCAAATTTCTTCACATCGAACAACAACCACCTTCTGTCCATTGAGAAGCTCCTTGGCGATGATAGAAGACAGCCTCCCAAGCATGTGGTGCCTGGCGTCAACGACGACGCGCTTGGCGCAGATTCCAGAACCCGACACCATTTTTGATCCTGCGGCTACTCTCTCAGTCTCTGCGAGCAGCTAGGGTTTTGGAAGAGAACGGGATTGTGAGAGAGATATCAATTTGTATATGAGGCTTTCAAGTTGGGCCTTCGTTGGGGTTTCTCAAGGCCCATTAATTCGTCTTCCACCTAAAATGTTTGGGCTTAGCCCTAAATTAAAAAAATAATCAAAAATATTTTTTATTATTTATTTAATTAATTATATATATATATGTGTGTTCCAATTAGTTTTTATTTTAATTTCCATTCAAATTATTAAAAAAATTGATAAAATTCATATGATCCACAAATTAATCTTATATGCATTCGAAAGTATCGAGAATTTTATAAAAAAAAAAAAACCTAAATTTCATATTCGTATTAATACATTAAAAAAAATAATCAATTTGAAAATTTTGTGAAATTTAGCCGTAAAAACTAAGTCATTCGGTATGATTTAGGCATAAAAACTGAACGATGGGTTCGGGAAACATCTTTAGCAACATCCCGATTCTCAACACTTAATTACGGACCAACTATAAATTTTGTTTATATATATATATATATATGAGTTAATATGATTTAAAATATTAGAACGGGTCACTATAATTTCATTAATAAATTTATCTCAAATTGTATATAGCGGAAATTACTCGTGTATTTATTTAAATTTTTAGATATATGTTCAATAGGTCTTTTAACATGTTATAGGTTATGAGCTTCCAATTTTTGTGTATAATATGTTCTCGAGAAAAAAAAAAGAGTATATTATATATGTAATTAAAAATTAAATGTTATACGAGACACAGTTAATATATTTATTAATTTTAAAAAAAATGTTAATTATATCAAAATTATATTAAAAGTTTAAAGTAAATATAAAATATTAATTTAAAATTATGGTTAATAAAAACTAAAATTAAGATGACTATTAATCAAAGTTTCAAAGGTTTGGCAAGACTATACCATTGTTCAAAGCATACCCATTGTATTTCAAGGTTGGTTTTGGGTGTTAAAACTTCAAATTAATAAATAAATAAATAAATAAATAAATAAATCGATTAATTATTACTTTAATAAAATTCGTACATCGTTTGGTTGGTAGATATGGTTGGCTATCTGGGTCAATTGTAAAGACTTCTAATTCCAATTTTAAATTCTCTTTTTTTAATAAAAAAATATTATAAATTAATAAAAATGCTCACCAACCTTTTATTTTGTCTAAAAAACATTTTTTTTTTATAATTTTAATATTATTAAAATTAAAAAAGAATTACTGAGAAAACTCTGTTTCAAAAATACCCTTAAAATTTTCATTAATATATTTCAAATTTTTTTAAGTTAAAAAATTAAAAAATACTATTTTTCTTAAAAACTATTTTTAAAAAATAGTCACAACACTCTTTACCTTTATAAGAAAAATTTATTATTATCAATATAACAACCTAGTACTAAATAAATGTTTAAAGGTGTTTTTTTTTATGTTTTTTTAAAAAAATTTAAGAGTATTATTAATGAAACTTTGGAAAATTCAAAGGAATTTTTAAAAATCTTTTGAAAATTTAATAATATTTTTTGAAACAAAATATTAACGATTTTCATATAGAAATAAAGTAAAAATGGTATTTTCGAGTATTTTTATTAATTTAGTTTCAACCAAGTTCAATAAATATTTAGAAACTAATTTAAAATTTCATGAAATTATAAATTAAATATAAAATTCAAACACTCAACGTGTCACTTTCACAATCTCAAAAACAAAATTTGACGTGACTTATAATTATATCAATCAAACTCTTAAATTTTTAAATAATTGATTCACTTACAAAAGTTCAAAAGATCCGTTCCAATATCACTTTCAAAATTTCAAAATTAAAATTTATAATTATTAATTTAAAACTTCAATTGATATAATCTAAAAGTTTAGACATATATATACACCTATATATATACCCACACATATATACATATATGTGTATATATATACACAAACACATATATATAGACATATATATATATACACACAAACATATATATATATATACACACACAGATATACACATATATATATGGTCCCAAAAATCGGCTTATAATGGATCTTAGAGATGGTGTCTGTGTTGTTGCACGTTGTTGCCAACCAATTGTGACCACTTTTGATTGGGTTTCCATTATTTTTTTGCATTTCAAACAAACACTATCGTCATTCCATCTCACCTACTACCGAATCCCAATTTTTTTTTTCTTTTTTTTTTTTTTGTAGTTGACATCCAAATCTTTCCGTGAGCTTAATTTCTCCTTTCAGTTATATATATATATATATATATATATATATATAGAGTATATAATTGTTTTACATTCGGTTTCCATCGTTGTTTTGTAGCCCAAAAGTTCCTTCTCTCTGCCCCCTCAATTCGATCGACGAACCCGATTCGAGCATATGGGTAGCGGAGAAAAGGTCTTCACCTTGAAGGAAGTCGCTGAGCACAACAATCACAAGGACTGTTGGCTCATCATCAGTGGCAAGGTATATATATATATATATATATAATCCATTTCTCTTCTTCTTCTTGGTCTTCTGGATCTATGATTTTTCCGTTTTACTCGCGGATTCTGCGAGTTTTTGGGTGGATTTTGGTTCTTGTTCTGGCGGTGGAGTTCGGCGTTGGTTTGGATTTTGTTTCAGATTTCAGATTTGTGTTGTTTTGTTTTGATTGAACTTGTTGATTTCGACTATAGATGTGGTTTTTGGCATTCTAATAGAGTATTGAACTGTTTAGATCTGTAGTTTCTGGACAGGATTTTATGATCTATTTGTTGTCTGTTATTCAACCTAATGGCTCTTGCTTGTAGTTACAGTGGTGATTTCATACTATTTCATACGAACATGGAGTCATTGATTGTCACTTAGGTTTTGTGCTAATTTTCAAACCAGTACAGTGTGGTATGAATTTCTTAGTTCTTTTTTCTTTTTGGTACTCTTATCTTCATATTGCTTGCTTTGTTTTCCTGATTATTAAGCTGTTTTGGACATTATCTTCTTGTCGATGAGACTTGAGTTTGTGAGCTTGGGACTTTACCAAAGAATATACAATGACATACANATTATCTTCTTGCCGATGAGACTTGAGTTTGTGAGCTAGGGACTTTACCAAAGAATATACAATTACATACAAAAAAAAACTAGGCCGAACTGAAGAACTATGAACGTTTACAGTATTTCGTCTAAATCTCACTCGAATGGGGAAATAATTTCCTTTACTAGATGATCTATGAATGGTTTACCGTTTTTCGTCTAAATCTCCCTCGAATGAGGTAATAATTTCCTTTACTAGAAGATTTATGGACAGTTTACAGTTTTTCGTCTAAACCTCACTTGAACGGGGAAATAATTTCCTTTACTAGAAAGTCTATGGATAGTTTACAGTTTTTCGTCGAAATCTCACTCAAACGGGGAAATAATTTCCTTTACTGGAACATCCATGGATAGTTTACAGTCTTTCGTCTAAATCTCCCTCGAACGAGGAACTAATTTCCTTTACTAGAAGATCTATGGATAGTTTACAGTTTTTCGTCTAAATCTCCTTCGAACGGGGAAATAATTTCCTTTATTAGAAGATGTACGGATAGTTTACAGTTTTTCATCTAAATCGCTCTTTCCTTTTTTAGAAGAACTATGGATAATGTACAGCTTGCCCGTTTCATACCCAGGTATCTCGTGTTACATCGTTGAAATTAACTGATATATAAGTTTATTTTCTTGATGAAAATTCATCAGAACTACCAACGATGATTAGTTTTGAGTTAGAGATAGCAATGATATGAAGATTTATAGGTAGAGAAGCTTAGTCTTTGATAATTTTGCCCCTTCCTAATATGGAGCTCATCATGGCTGTTCCATTGGCATATTTTTTATGATCTGGAAATCCTTCTACCATAATCTTTGGGGATTTTCTTTCGCTTTATGTTTTAATTCCATGGGGACGTCTTGGCAAAGGTACTCATTATTATGGTCGTTCATATGTTTGGAATGATCGGAATGCGTCGATGAATTCTTCGAACTTAAGAACTAGTGTATCCTACTTCGAACATTGGACAGTTCTTTACTTTAAAATGTTATTGTGTATGCAACTGATTTGGAGATTTGTACTGGATATTCTTTGGCATTCTTCATGCACAAAAGTAAATGATGTTAGTTGGAACTATGATATTCCAAACCTACTCCTAAGAGGGTAGTCCTAGTGGTAATGGCTCGGGATGTTTAAACGTTGAGATTACATTCCGAGGTCTTGGGTTAAATTCTTAGGCAGTCAGCTTAATCCTTAAAACTATTATGGTCAATCTTCGGAAATGTGAGGTCCCACGTTGGTTGGAGAGGGAACGAAACATTCCTTATAAGGGTGTAGAAAACCTCTCCCTAATAGATGCGTTTTAAAACCGTGAGGCCGACGGTGATACGTAATAGGCCACAGCGGATAATATTTGCTAGTGACGGGTTTAGGCTCTTACAGGAAGGGAAGAACCTGCTTTGACCTCTTGGTGAAGGAGTGCATGCATTAACGAGTTGAGCTATGCTTAGGATATGTGTTCGTTATAGAATCGTGTAGAATTATACCAGATTCTTTCAACTGAGTACACCAGCTTTCTGAACTCTTTGGTCCATTTGTTTATCTGAACAGGTATATGACGTGACCAAATTCTTAGACGACCATCCTGGAGGTGATGATGTTTTGTTATCAGCCACAGGTATGCTATTTCAGCTTATAGAGTTTCAATCCTAACCCACTGTCCATAATTTGTACTTTTCGAAACAACAACACCTAACGTTTACACGGTGCGATCCCTCGATTTTTCTCGATCAGGAAAAGATGCAACGGACGATTTTGAAGATGTGGGGCACAGTGACAACGCAAGAGAAATGATGGATCAATACTATGTTGGAGAGATTGATGGTTCGACAATTCCAAAGAAGGTCGCATACACGCCTCCGAAACAGCCTCATTACAATCAGGACAAGACGTCGGAGTTCATCATCAAGCTCCTCCAGTTCCTCGTCCCGCTTGCAATTTTGGGATTGGCAGTTGCCTTACGTTTCTACACGAAACAAGCTTGAGGTTGGTTGGTACCTTAAAACTTTTAAATTTGTTAGATTGGTAGTAGTTGATTTTTATGCTGTTTGCTAATGATCATTTGGTTACGTTGTTTTCTTGGTTATATAATGCGAGACAATCACAAGTGTTTTCAGTTTCCAACTTACTCTAGATTTGTCATATTTAATGTACCTCTATACTTAATTTCAAATAAAGATGGTCGAGATTTCGTTATCTGCTCGGTAGCTGACCTCAATCGAGATCAACAACTGTTCGTTCGTTGATTCTCAGTGAAACCTCGGTTTCTTGCATATCATTTGTTGAGAACTTCTCAACTATTATACTAAGTAATAGATCGTCTCTTACTTGGAGTCCTCCACTTAAATAGAATTACGAGAAACTTTGGTGTAGGAAGCTCGTAAGCAAAAATATCTTAGGTAGGTGATCGCTATGATTTTGAACTAATAAATCAATGACCTCAAGAGTTTGCTCCTTTGAGGTAGCTATAATTAAAACATTAACTTGTGTTCTAATTTCATTTTCTTTTCAAATTATAAGTTAAAAAAAATTGATTTTATTCTCACACAGCCGATGTATGTCAAGGGGCAAGTTGAGAATTAAATACTTTAATTGTTGTCATAAATAAGTGTTAAAAACATATTAACATTTATTACGATTTCATTAAAAAAAAACGGACATGTTTGTAAAAGCACTACAAAGGCACACGTGCTAGCCACAAAAAGGTTAACTTCTATGAAAAATCAAGATTCCCAAAACACTTGGAGACTAACCACGAGCGCACCCGAATAAATCCCAGCCATTCATGGGTCCTTTTATAAATCTTTTTCTCGTAAAGATTTAAAAAATTAAAATTATGTGAAATAAAAAAAAGTCCTTTTATAAATCTTTTTCTTGAGAAAAAGATTTAAAAAATTAAAATTATGTGAAATAAAAAAAAAAGTCCTTTTATAAATCTTTTTCTCTTAAAGATTTAAAAAATTAAAATTATGTGAAATAAAAAAATATATAGTTTGTTTAATACTGTAATTTTCAAAAAAAAATTACGAGGGATAAAAATTATTTTCTTTTAAAATTCATTTATTTTCTTTTAAAATTCATTCATATTATTACAGATCAAATCAAGTTAATGCAAGGACGAGTCCACCAACCATAAAATATTTCCACAATCAAAATATTCGCTGATAGAGCATTATATATATATATATATATGCAAAGTCTCAATCAATGGTACGGATCCAATATTTATTCATTTTTTCATTAGTTTCATGATTTTATCGATTGATATTATGCATATATCTTCGACCAAGGGACCAACAATTCAAATCCATTAATCGTAGAACTAAAACAACTCCCAACTTACGAGGGATAGGATAGTTCAACCATCAAAACTCAATTATATATCTATATTTTCGTCGGAAGAAAAGAAGGCAAGACGGGACGGGACGGGATGGAACAAGCGATAGAAAGGAGAGGATTAAATGGAGGTTATTGTCATTGCGTTGCACATCAAATATCCATTAATCCCGATGTAAAACTACAAAAAAACTCCCGACTAACGAGGGGTAGGATAATTCAACCATCAAAACTCAATTCATCCCTAGACATCTATATTTTCATCAAAAGAAAAGAAGGCGAGACGGGACGGGAACGGATGGAACAAGCGATAGAAAGGAGAGGATTAAATGGAGGTCATTGTCATTGCGTTGCACATCAAATATGGTTTGTTGTCAAGAAGGCCTCATTTAAGAGAGTAGAGGAGGAGCATAGGAAAGGGGCAGTCATAATCAATGCAGAAAAGGGTGTTAGTTAGAAAGCATAGGACCACTATCACTTGGGGGCTCACTACGAATGAAAAGCTACCTCAAAGCAAAGCAAAGCAAAGCACATGCCATTTCTTTTCCTTCCAAACATCATATCTTCTCTTCTTCCTCTGTGCTCTGCTGTGCCTTACCAATTTGCAGCTCCTGAAAGTTACCCTTCACAAGTGTGTTTTTCTAAGAGAAGAGAAGAAAGGAAGGGGTGGGTGTCCTCTGGCTTTCCTTAGCCCCACACACTCATCTTTGTCCCCCCCTATGGCTATTGGCTATGACCCTACCAAAATACTCTCCCCCATCTTTCACTCCTTCACAAATACGCCTCTAAATCCTTCCTTTTTGGGTAAATTTTCTCTTAAAACACACAGTTTACTACGCAATAAGTTCACTGAAAATCGACTCGTTTCAGGAAATGCAAGTTTAGAATACCTTGATTCGATGCCACTTCCATTATGGAGCTGCGCTGCACCTTCAATATGAGTTCTTCTGTTGTTCATTAATGGATGGACCTGAAATGTCGAAGTGAATGGAGTTAGATTCATTCCAATGATTATGTATTGATAATAAAATGAACTTTTTTGTTACCGCTCCTTCTGTATATATAAAGGAGAGGGAAATAATAAGGTGGTAAGATGGAATTAATTGAAGTAAACCCAACAGCATACTTTGCTTTGTTTTACCTATTCAGGCCTCCTATAAGGTATATACCCTTCATTTAATGGCATCTACCTTTAATTAAGGAATCAAAAGCTTCAAAATCCTCCAACCACACACGTGGTTGAACTTAGATAAACAAGCTACAACCAACATCATCCCACTCACCCACTTTAAAGAACCTGAAAATGACTACCATAGAACTACTACAACCGTTGAATGAATAATTAAAAGTATTGTAACAGAAGATATATAATTTCAGATAATGCCAAAACGAGCATAACTCAACTAAGATCTTGTATGAGATCTCATATTGATTGGGGAGAAAAACGAAGCATTCTTTATAAGGGTGTAGAAACTTCCCCCTAGTAGACGCGTTTTAAAAACCTTGAAGGGAAACCCAAAAGGGAAAGCCCAAAGATGACAATATCTACTAGCGGTAGGCATGAACTATTACATCGACGAAAGTTTGAATCTACCCATCTACCTATTGAACTAAAAAAACACAATAATAATAATTAAATTATATATAATCTCAGATGATGATGAATGGCAAATGTCTAAGTATATAAAATATGCAGTTAGAGGGGGGGAAGAACATGTATAAAATATACAGTAAGAGAGAGAAAAATAGCAGAGTGAGTGGAGCGAGCGGCAGTAACAAAAAACAAACATTTGGAAGCAGGAAGTAATGATGGATTAGATAAGATTCTTTCCCATACGCCATTACAGAAAACAAAAAAGAATTGGAAAGGGGGGAGGGGGCCACCACAAGAAAGGAGCCAAAACAAAAAATGAGACTTACACAGGGTCATGAAATAGTAGGTTCTGAATTCTGATTCTTTTCTGAACAGTGTCGCTCCAGCAGCTTGAGACTTGATCACAGTGATGCTTATCCTTAAATAAGAAGGTGGAGTGACTTGTCTTGCATGGAGAGATAAGGACCAAAGTTCTCTACTGGGACCAGAAAGAACTGCAAACAAAGATAATCAAGGAAGAAGAGAAAGAAAAGAACAAGAAGATATTGGGATGATAAAATGTTATTCCATCACAGTGTTCTTTGTTTTTTTTTTTTTTCACTGTTTCCATCAGTCCAAGTATAGGGAGGGAAAATACAGTACAAATGGAGTAAAAGTAAAAAAAAATTCTAAGTAAATTTCTGTACCCCACACATTCACCTAATTACCCAGATTACCCAAAGGCCTAAATCCTACACCAATCCATACACCCTGCGCCCTCAGGCCTTGAGTCCTATTTGCTGTGTAATTCAAATTCTTGTTATGTTACAGCCATTAGTACAGCCCTACTTCTTTACAAGTAAAAGGGTGACAGAAACTAAGATCTGACTATCTACCAATTATAAGCACAACATAACCTGAGAACATCGAGAAAAATAGGTCCGGAATCCTGATATATTGAGTGAATTTCGTGATCTAATCGTCCAATTTCTCCCATTCGTAACGACCGGGAAGTGGCTTGTCTGTGACCAGGTCGTAGTTATACCTGCAGTTAACCGGGAATGTAATACTCCTGATGTGAATTTAGCTCAATCCTCACGATAAGTTTCAAAGGGCGTCGAAAACAATATTGACAATGAAAAATGTATCACTTACTTCTCAATGAATTTCCTCTGCTGCTCTCCTTCGGCCCAGTTGAAGAAATCGTCAACTTCCTGAGCAGTTGGAACATCTGTTGCAGAGGAGTTCTGCAGCTGTATCCTATCATCAGTGGTACTTGACACCTTTGTAGAAGAGCTCGGCGTTCGTATGCTGTCGGCCTTCCTTATCAAACTACAAGGAGTGGATTCCCTACTGCTCCCCAGTAAAATGAACACTGGTTAGAATTCGATTCTAAACAAAAACTACAGAACAATTCATATATGTAAACAAAGCCAGAGGATGGAGGCGGCTATTCTGAGAAATAAATCATATGTAGTATGTCAACTCATTGAATGCCTCAAATAAGAACAAAAAGACGTGCAGGATGAACAGATTTCAGCTCCTTCAATTTGAAGGACGAACAATGAAAGGGTGAACGTTAAAGTTTTTCGGGGGAATCTTCACGTGATTCAATAGAGCCCCACGCTGGATTGGGCAAAAAAATACAAAAAGGTAGGCATGATGAAGTTAGATAAACGAACGAACAGGAGAATAAAGGTAAAGCAATTCAAAAGGCACAATCCTTCAAAAGTACTCTTACAGCGTGAGGCGCGTTTAGAAAGATGGCGAAAGTTTTTAGGCATAAAAGGACTATAGAAATCAATATTAGACGCGATTACAGAAATGTGATAAAGACAAATGCTCTTCTCAATTAATGTACAACACGAAAGGACTGGAAGCTACTGAAAAATCAAAATGAAAAAGGGGAAAAGGGGGGAAAAAGGACTTCTCGACATGCTCGAGTTTTGATGGAATTTTCAGTTTTTCGTCCATTTCAATTTCGAGTAAAAAAATGTATGCGTATGAACTTGTATGTCAGGAGAGAGAAGCGTGATAATTTTTGGAAGGGCGAATCAGAGATGATTAATTATGCTTGAAAATGTACTCTCTATTTCCTCGGAACAGATTGATCAACTTGTATGTGACAACACTGTGTTGTGTCAAATTGAAGAGAAAAATGGAAATCTAGCCCCAAAATTATCCAAAAACACATGGANTGAAGAGAAAAATGGAAATCTAGCCCCAAAATTATCCAAAAAACACATGAATCCTTGTCTTGAAGCATTGAAATGTGAAGAGAAAATGGCGATTCAATAAAAAAGAAGATGAACAGAGAGGATGCAAGGAAGAAGAGGAAGGCCTACCTCGTTCTACCTTCAAATTCCAAATTATTTTCTCCAAACGAAGCGTCTTCCTGAGCACCAACATCGAGAATATTCACATTTTCCTGAACCTCACTCTTCTTAACCACAATTTCTTCAACCACCGCCGCCGCCGCCGCTTCTTTCACATCGCCGTCAACGCGCCGACGCGAGACGGACTCAATAGAACCAGCAGCGACAGAACAAACCCCCAACCTCGAGGAACCTCTGGAATCTACATTAACTCTCCGGCCGCGAGCATCAGCACTCCTCTGCGTCAATTTCTGCTTCCTGGACTCATTCGCAACAGCAATACTCATCGGTTTTTGCAGCCGACGACTACGGAGTTGGAGATAAGAGCCAGAGGTGGCCGGAGACGACGACGGCGAGGGAGAATTTGAAACCTTCTGAAGGCGCTGAAGAGCTAGGGTTTTGGCACGAGTTCGAACGCCAATGTAGGAGGAAGATTGAGAGGCGTCGATGAGGGTGATTTCCCGTGAGGATTTGGATTTCTTGATGTACTTGCCCATGGGGGAGTACGTAAACAAGCTCTCATGGAGGAGGAGAGGGCAGTGGCAGAGGGAGAGAGGAGAGAGAAAGTGGCGGAGGATTTTTAGAGAGAGAAAATGGAGGTGGAATTGAGGAAGAAGAAGAAGAAGAGGAGAGAGAACGATGTTAGAGTGTGGGGTTGGGGTAATTTATGCAGTGAATGATGAGAGAGTAACAAAGAATAAAAGAAAACAGGTAGGGTTGGGTTTTTCAGTATTGCTGTACTTTCATTTTCCATTTTCCTTTTTTTTTTCTTTTTTTAATTAATTAATTAATATATATATATATATATACCGGGTTTCCCGGCTTTAAAACTGGTCTGCTAGGAGAATGTTTCCACACCATTATAAATGGTGGTTTGTTATCCTCCCCGACCCATGTGGGACATCACCATCCACCCCCTTTGGGGCCAGCGTTCTCGTGACACTCTTTCATTCCTCCAATCGATGTGGGACCGGCGCCAAATCCACCCCCTTTAGGGTCCAGTGTCCTTATTGGCACACCGCCTCATATCTACCATTTGGTGAACAGCGAGAAGGCTGTCACATCGTCCGATGTCTGGCTCTGGTACCATTTGTAACGACCCAGGCGGTGGCTCTGATACCATTTGTAAAGACCCAAGCCCACTGCTAGTAGATATTGTTCTCTTTGAACCTGTTAAGCTCTGATACCAGTTGTTAAGATCGCTCTGATACCAGTTGTTAAGATCACACAACAACGCACACGCTCGATCTAGATGATCACAAAAAAGGATAGATTTTATTAATGATTCAGGTATGTAGAACAACCGAGAGTACAGAGAATAGAATAGAAAGTACATTTCAAAGCTTTCCTGGACGGTATATATATATGGTTCAATCTACTAAATATAGCTTTACCAGATTTAACCATCTACTATATATAGCTATGTACCATATTTTAATAGACGAGAATAAAAAAGTACATTTCAACCATATTCATCTACTAAATATTTTAGTAGATTTAACCATCTACTATATATAGCTATGTACCATATACTTTACCCATTGACCAAGCTATAAATACATGGAACAGACTCATAACTAAACAAAACCATCTATATATATAATATTTCTTTTATGTTTAGGGGGGTCGAGAGAAATTTATGAAGAAATGTTTTAGTTGGTTGATGTAGCTCCTGTTTTTGGTGTGATGTAGCTCCTGTTTTCCTTACTCAAAAGATGTAACAGTTGAAACTCACCGCTAGTAGATATTGTCTATTTTTGTCCGTTATGTATTGTCGTCAGTTTCGCGGTTTTAAAACATGTCTGTTAGGAAGAGGTTTATACACACTTAATAAATAATGTTTTATTCTACTTTCCAACCAATGTGAGATCTCGATCCGCCGTCGTGACACATGTATTAAGATTCACGATAGATGGAATACAGAAAAAATGGCTCGTATTTAACAGATTTCGAGCGACCTTTGAGAAGGCCACTCCTCTTCCTTCCGACTTATTGTGACTTCAATTGAGAAGTTGCGCTTTCAATCTCATTCTCAACTTCGAGTATGGGTCATATATATATATATATATATATATATATATTTGTATAGTTTTTTAAATAATATATTTATTTTTATTTCAAAAGGCCATTTGACTTGGAGAAAGAAAAACAATAAAAGTCAAATGAAAAACCACTTTTGAAGTGATTTTAATATGATGCAATGTAGCTTCAAACACAATCCATATAAAATCTAGGTTGACTTTATCTTAAATAAATAGTAGAAATTGGTCAAAATAAATTAAAAATAAAACTAAATTTACAAGTTTAATCTCGACCGTCTATAATTATTTGATCTCTCAATTTCAACAAATATTTAATATGTCATTCAATTTTTTTTTATTTAATAATTTCTTGAACTTTTAATTTCGTATCTAAAATATACAAATTTTTTACAAAAATTAACTAAATTAAAATATTCCACAATATATATATATATATATATATATATTTATTTATTTATTGAATTCGTCACAATAAGATTTCACGTAAATTAAAATAATATACAAATTTTTTACAAAAATTAACTAAATTAAAATATTCCACAAAATATATATATATATATATATATATATTTATTTATTTATTTATTGAATTCGTCACAATAATATTTCACGTAAATTAAAATAATATACAAATTTTTTACAAAAATTAACTAAATTAAAATATTCCACAAAATATATATATATATATATATATATATTTATTTATTTATTGAATTCGTCACAATAATATTTCACGTAAATTAAAATAATATACAAATTTTTTACAAAAATTAACTAAATTAAAATATTCCACAAAATATATATATATATATATATATATATTTATTTATTGAATTCGTCACAATAATATTTCACGTAAATTAAAATTTAATAAATTCGTTTAATATGAAATTGAAAGTTTTAGAATTTATTAAATATTTTTAAAGTTTTAAAATAAATATATAATATAGAGACAAATTTTATTTTTTTATGCAATTTAAAGACCCAAAAAATGTAAATTTCAATTACTAAAATAGAAATTATTATTATTAATTTATAATTTATATAAAATAATGGATATTCTTTAAAACAGCATCCACGGCGGCATAGGATTCCCTGACCATTGGACGAAGGTCACTATTTTTAATTTTTTTTTTTTCAGAAACATATAATTAATATTTAAATAACTTATTAAAAATGATAATATTTTGAACTAATTAAAATTTGTTTTTATTGTAAAAGGCTTAATTATTGGCGATGCACACAATAAACCGACCTAAGTTTAATATTCGGAGTGTTTTATTACGATATTCGCTTTCATATCTATTTTCAACGTTCACTGTTTGTCGACTATCATTGTAGATACAGTGACATTAAAAATATGACAATATAGTAATAATTTATAACCGTCACCGGAGGCTCGAACCCTAGTAGTACGGACGAATTTTATCACAACTTTAGGTCAAGGGGTGGAGAGTATCGAACATTCGAGAATACGTACAATTTTATAACGGTTCAAACACATCGCTAACAGATATTGCCCGTTTTAGTCTGGTATGTATTGCTTTTAGCTTTACGAGTAATTTTAGGAAATAATAATGTCTTTTTTTTTTTTTTTGTTTGTTAATATATAAAATTTGGAGGTTTTCTATTTATTGTATAGTTTGGCAAACACATGATGGAATAACTGTGTCGTTTACGAAAAAGACAAACCTATTTTCGTAGGGCTCAGAAGAAAAAGAAAAAAAAGTAATTTTCTTAAATTATTATATTTAAAAAATATATATATATATATATATATATATATATAATTTTGTTTTAAAAGAAAAAAACAAAAGAAGAGGGAGTTTTGCCCCAGTTTGGAGGGCGGTCCGAGCCTCCAAGAGGGCAGCCGTGGGCGGTGGTCCTCGTTATGGGTACACGCGGATGGAATGCCAGTTTTTAAGATGAGTTTTCACATCCTTATAAAAAATGTTTTAATCTATTTTTTTGAGGTCCAGCGTTCTCGTTTATACTCGTTCCCTTTTTCAATCGATGTGGGACCTTCTAATCCGCCCTCCTTTAAGGCTCAGCGTTTTTGTTGACACACAGCCTCGTGTTCACTCTCTTCATGACTCAGCGTCTTTGTTGACACACTTCCTCATGTCTACGCCTTCGAGGCTCATCTTCCTCGTTGGCATACCATTTGTAATAGCTCAATCTCATCGCAAGTAGATATTGTTCTCTTTGAGCTTTCCCTTTCAGATTTCCTCTCAATATTTTTAAAACGCATTTGCTAAGTTAAAATGGTTCATTCTTCTCCTCAACCGATGTGAGATCTCACAACAAAATATGTTAAAATGACTCATCTTGATGTAAGATCTCACAACAAAACATGTTGGAATGACTCATCAGTAAGTAACTTGATCATATCTATTACGATTTGTGAGGATAGTTTGAAATGTTAGAGTCATTCAGTGCCGAATTCAAATTCAAAATTTTGGGCACATGAAAATTTAGAAACCTATTAAATTAAAAAAAAAAAAAAAAAAATTAGGTTGTGTCGTGGAGTTATTTTTTTAATTATTTAAAATATATGATTTTTATCCACCATTTATGTCTCATCATAATAAATATAAATATAAGAATCTTAATATAGTGAAATTGTAAAATTAATTTAATAAACCAATAAATCATTTTCATTACGGGAAATAATCACTCAAATAAAAATAAAAAATATCATTTTATTTTCATTTCTAGACCACTGAATAAAATTTAGAAAAAAAAAAAAAAAAGTTACGGTAAAATATAAATTAAAAAAAAATTCCAAAATTGCTAAAAAAATAAAAATAAAAAGTGACATCTTTTATTTTACTTGTAAATTGAAAAATAAAAATTTAAAAATATATATTCGGAAGAAATAAATAAAATTTGTTGCTATTATAGTAGAGGCATAAGAGTGTAAAAAAATAGGCCAAAAATTAAATTGGAAATTTTTTTATATTTATATTTGATATTTATTCCAATCCATACAAAAACAAATNAAAAAAAAAAAAAAAAAAAAAAAAAAAAAAAAAAAAAAAAAACAATGTTATTAATAGATAGTTATAAGGACGACTTTATATTTGTAATCATTAAACTCTTTTAGAGCCCTTTCTATATTAGACTAAGAACTTGCTTTATAGGACGATTTTCTAAAAAAAATTCGACGGTGACTTATTGTGATGTTTTAAATCTTGTTTAACTCGTTAATACAAATAAATTTACTAGACACAAATTAAAAAATTTAGAATCATTTAAAATTAAATTTTATATCTAACATTAAATTTTTAAGTCTACATATATGGAATGTAAATCAAAATTTTCAAAATTTTCAAAATCTATCAGTAATATGTGTAGCAAAATTTAGAATCGATGAGGATCGAAAATTAAATTTGACTTGATTAAATAAAAAATTTAGATAAGAAAGTAAAACTTTTTCCAGAATAATACTTTGAAGTAATTTCTTCAATTTTAATTATAAATAACCAAATTCAAATTTGAGTAAAAAACAAGTTACGAAACAATCATTAACAAGAATAATTCAAATCAATTCCACATAATAAATTAATTTGCAAGAAAACAAAACTAAAATTGTAGATAATTAAAAAATATATTCTTTCTATCTATCTATCTATATATATATATAATTATTACATTCTAAAAATCCCATTTTCAAAGTAACTGAAGAAAATCATCCAATATTGAAAATTTAATAATATTTTTTACTCTTTTTTTTAATTTTTTTAAGAATTAAATGGAAAGTGAAAAAAAAAGAAAAGAAATAAAAGACAAAAGACATGTAGGTTCAGAGTATGCGACCATGAGAGGTGGAAGCAGCCATGCAACCTCCACATTATCTGCCAGTTTGTACCTAATTTATTTTATTCATTTTTTTTATTAATTATTGCTATTTATTTACGAAAAAATATAATTAAATGGGCCCCACACGCACTAACCTTTGGTGCTATGACAGCGAACCTTGAGATATAAAAAAAAAAATANCGCACTAACCTTTGGTGCTATGACAGCGAACCTTGAGATATATAAAAAAAAAAAAATTTAAAAATATTATGCTTCTTTCTTCGTCCTCAATGATTTGCTCTGACCAAAATGATCAAGGAGTCACGTGGCATAATTTCATTAACCCACGTAGCACGCAATGGAGCTGCACATGTAACCGTATCATTCCCCATGTGCACCAAGATTCGAATGTAGGNGATTTGCTCTGACCAAAATGATCAAGGAGTCACGTGGCATAAGTTCATTAACCCACGTAGCACGCAATGGAGCTGCACATGTAATCGTATCATTCCCCATGTGCACCAAGATTCGAATGTAAGAAATTTTTTATAATTAAATTACAAATTATAAAATGGATTTTATAATTTGATCCTTATAAAAATAAAAGTAAGAACAAAATTCTATATTTTTTTTAATCAATGCGTTTCATATGGGAATCAATTNTTTTTTTTTTTTTTTTTTCATTTTCATCCCTATTTAGCTAACGAGAAAACGAGAAATCTCTATGTTCTCTCCCCGTTTTTTTGTTTAAACGAGATTTTCAACCCGTTTAAAGCAAGNCATCCCTATTTAGCTAACGAGAAAACGAGAAATCTCTATGTTATGTCCCCGTTTTTTGTTTAAACGAGATTTTCAACCCGTTTAAAGCAAGTCCCTAAAAAGACCCTAATCGAGGAATTATAATGTCTTACTAAATTTTAAATAAAAAATTATTTTAATTATAGTAATTAATATATTTTTTTCACTTTACATATTTAAAATCTTAGACCCNTTTCATCTTAACTGAAACTGTTCTTACTATAAAAATTATGGGTTTGAAGATGATATTAACATGACAGAACCACAACCAGTTGAGTCTTAAATGAACTCCCAAGTGATAGGCTCTTAATGCATGAGATGGAATCACCGGAAGGGTAAAATAAAGCTATGTAATGAGGANATATATATATATATATATGACTTAAACAAAGACCTAGTTTTAGACATTCCCACCAGACAAATGAGCAAAGAATCAACTAAATGATTTATGAAAAATTTATTACAAGAAAAAATAATTAAATAAAATGTAAAGAACTAGTTTTATAATTAAAAATAGAATTAAAGCATGGTAATAACCAAAATACTAATAATATTAATAAAAATGAAAACAAAATAAAAATTTAACAAACATAATGAAAAAATCNGTAAAGAACTAGTTTTATAATTAAAAATAGAATTAAAGCATGGTAATAACCAAAATACTAATAAAAATAAAAACAAAATAAAAATTTAACAAACATAATGAAAAAATCCTTTAAACAGTTAAGATTAAGCTCTACTAAAACGGTGTCGTTTAAGGTTCAGTTTCTAAAATCCATTAGACAAGACATGAGCCCCACATAGGGAAACCTTGAAAACAACCAGTANGTTTAAGGTTCAGTTTCTAAAATCCATTAGACAAGACATGAGACCCACATAGGGAAACCTTGAAAACAACCAGTAGCAGCTAAGGGGAAAAACACCACACCGCTTATTATCCACAATAACGCTAAATGATGAAGAAAAATGGAAGGTAAATTTTGAATACAGCAAATAGCTCTTCTTCTTCTTTCTCTACTTTTTTTTTTTTTTTTCAACTTTTAAAAATTCCATTTTCAGCCTTTTAGCTGCAGTTTTGAGAAAAATGGAAAAGAAAAAAGCTACTAGACTTATGTATAATCAGAAATGACTCAACTAATGCCAGAGAAGTTNGCAGTTTTGAGAAAAATGGAAAAGAAAAAAGCTACTAGACTTGTGTATAATCAGAAATGACTCAACTAATGCCAGAGAAGTTGTNACTTAGTAATAAGAATATATCCCTTCTTACAAATGGCTTCAAAGATTTATCGAATCGAAGAGGATGGTGCTCTTTTAGTTTCCCTCGCATTTGGCCCATTGCTAAGAGTTATGTGTCGCAGGACGTGAACTCNTTGTGTTCTTACTTCCATATCTTGACAGATTTGTCGTGGCTCGCCGATGCGACCATTCCTGTTACTGGTGATTGAGCCAACGATGAAATCACGCATTCGTGCGCGGGCATTGTCATACACTTGTTCTCAGCCATGTTCCACAGCTCCAATGACTGCAATTTATCAGATTTGAATCAAGTTACAAACATGTGTAAAGAAAGAAAAAAACACGTAGAGGACAGCACCGATTTCGAACAACTCCTAATATTTACTTCAATGTCGTCTATCGAGTCACATAAAATGTTCTCAGCTTCATCACACCGAAACAAGGTCATCGACAGAAATGGAAAAGGTGGAGCTTTTTGTGCGGAATCTACTTTTTGAAATACAATAAATATGTGGGAGTGAGGATTTGAATCACCTTAGTGCATACCTTATGACATGGGATTACCTTTTGCAATAGAAAACCGCTTTTCGAAACAAAAAATGTGAAATAAACGTATTCGGTAACCATTTTCTAACAAATATTCTTATGTATTTCATCTTAACTGAAACTGTTCTTACTATAAAAATTATGGGTTTGAAGATGATATTAACATGACAGAACCACAACCAGTTGAGTCTTAAATGAACTCCCAAGTGATAGGCTCTTAATGCATGAGATGGAATCACCGGAAGGGTAAAATAAAGCTATGTAATGAGGAAATAATGATAATTTAAGGCAGTGTATAACCTGGTAACCGCCGAGAACCAAGAGTGAGGAATAGCTTGGATGAAAAACGCAAGAATTGAACATATTTCCACTGGAACTGAGCTCGTGAATGCATTCTCCCGAAGCGATCGACCAAACTCTGACGGAATCTCGACTAACAGATGCTAAATAATCTCCATTTGTATCCCAACAAACAGAATGTACCTCTGATGAGTGACCCTGAAAAGTGAAGAAAATTATTCTCATCAGCCACTTGAATATACTTGTAATAAAGAAAATTTCTAAAGAATCTTCTGGTTTAAATTTCTGGTATTAATTTTAGTAATGATTTAGGTGATCTTTTAGTAGCTTTTGTGGGTTGAGGTGTTGGAAGACTTCTCTCGTTGGCCCCACTCTCAGACAAAAAAACAAACCCACAAAAGAAGTCGAAATACTAACTAAAGGAATGATTCCAATCCAAAAGAATGAGACAGAGCTGATAATTACAAGAAATCCAATGAAGAGACAGAGGCCCATAAAAAATGCATTAAACCTAGCAATTTCTAAAACCTCTACAAATACCCTAAAAGTTTTCCTCTACTTATCATCCATTTTTTATTCCCCAAAAAGATTTCATCCATGGAGAAACATACGAGGGACTTTCCATAGGATAGCATCAAACCGAAAGGAGGATCCCATTTGGTTGTTTGGAAAAAAATGTAAGAGTATCCAATCATCTCGAGGATAATGGATCTTGGGAACAACTTAGTAATAAGAATATATCCCTTCTTACAAATGGCTTCAAAGATTTATCGAATCGAAGAGGATGGTGCTCTTTTAGTTTCCCTCGCATTTGGCCCATTGCTAAGAGTTATGTGTCGCAGGACGTGAACTCATCGGTGGTCTCTCTCTACAACTATGAAATGTATTGATCATGCACAGACACTCTTAAGCTTAGAGATCTCTTGGTGTCTAGAATTCGTTTTCATGTGAGCAATGGTCTTAACAACAAAATTTGGGAGAATAAACAGTTCTCTCTCAACTACCTTCTCTAGAGTTTAGGCTATCTCTAATTGCAAAAATGTATTCATCAGTCAAGTTTGGTACCCCTTCAAAAGCTTATTAGGACCTGAGTTTACAAAACCTAAAGACTGACCAGGAGACTTGAGACTGGATTTCTCTCATGTATTCCCTCACTGATTTTGCTTTCAACCATCAAGACAATAGCTGGAACTGGACTTGAGACTGTTCTAGGCGTTTCGGTGTTAAATCCCTCCCCTCAAAGATCTTAGCAAAGAATTAACATTACTTGATCCAAATTACACATGGGTTTAGGAATATAGATATACCAACAAAGTTCAAAGAGAACCCCCCAATATTACTCTCAATTCCAACTACTGCTTTATATGCAGAAAAGATCATAAAACACAATCCCATCTTCTTCTCCATTGTTCTATGGATTTAGTACCAGTTTTGGCTCCATCTATCGAAATCTTTTGGATGGATTGCCCTGATTTATAGAGATATCCGAAAGCTTCTCCACTTCCCAATTATTTTAAATGCAGAAACTTGTCACTGAAAGGAGTTCTTCTCCCCTCATAACATTCATTTGACTACTACTATGCATTTAGCCTCAGGGCTTCCTAAGGGTGTCTCGTCTTGGAGGTGCACCTAAAGCTTGGTCCCTTTCAATTCAGACTATGATATATGTCATTAAAATTATCATTAGTCAATCTTAACATTTACCGAAAGTAAGAGACTAAAGTGAAAAAGAACATTCAAACATTAGAGACTAAACATATAATTAGCCTAATAATTTTTCAAACCTAATGACAACAGGTCCACAACCAGTCTTATACTTGGCATAGATGCATCAACTACAATCCTAGTGTTGAAACTACAATCCTATTTTTCATACTAAAAATATTTATATATTGTTATAGATGGATAAATATGCAGAACATGAACTGAGAATTGCAATGACAGGAAACAGAACACTACATCAATCATTTTTCTTGAAATTTACTTCATGTTTTTTTACCTTTAATGAGAGTGTTGGCCTGTCTGACTCGAAATCAATGATAGAAACCACGCTATCTGATGCTGCAGCCAGAAGTTGCCCTATTCTTGGCTGAAATCTTACCTGGGTAGAGGCAGAGCCACCCTGGTTCACAAACTTGAATTTAGACTAGAAATTTAACTGCTAATGAAACATCAAAAGTAGACTGGGAATTTGAAAGAATGAAGCAAATGAATAGGATCTTTCGACTAGCCTTGGAGACGTGGGTAGAGCCCTGGTTGATGTGCCAGTAGCGAATCTCATTGTTTGCATCACAAGAGCAGAAAATCTCATTCTTCTTAGGGTGGAAATCAAGGGATGCCACTTGCGCGTTATGTCCAGTATATGCATGCAAACTATAAGTCGGCTGCAAGAAGAGATCCAACAGTCATTTATAATGAGCAAGGGAGAGGTACTCAATGATAGATCAATCGAAATAACTGACAATAAAAATTATATTGTGGAAGTGAATTTAAAAGAATAAACCTACTTGTGCTGAGTCCCAAAGTCGAATAGTTGTATCAAAGGAAGATGTTGCTAGCTGAGTTGAATTGGGTCTGAAACGAACATCAGTAATGATAAGAGTGTGCTCCTCTGATGTGGTTTCAGTTTGCAATGTCTCCATGTTCCAGATAACAACCTAAATAAAATAACAAGAATGAAAATAAATATCAACAAGTGAAAATACAAACATTTATGTGTACTAGCATAGTTATATGAACGTATTGGATGTCTGGAAGACAAAATATCTCAACAAGGTTTGCTAGTATACGATCCAAATTATGCAGTTGGGACTGAATTCATTTTTGGTAGCATTTCTTTTCCAAAATACTTTCCATCTGAATTGCAGTACTCGGAATCTACCTTCTTCGTGGCATAAAAGGAATTGAAAGAGAATTGCACAGCACTACTATGAAAGATTTGAAGCATCAATATTACGTCTCTGTAAAATAATGCACAAACTTTTACACAAACCCAAGCCAAAATGACACGCGTTCAGAAGAAAGGAAGTCGAGGAAATGATCCCATTAAGCTAATAAAAATAAAAGGTTGGGCGGCACATCGACTCTTATAAAGAGACAATTGCGAAGGAGTTCACATTTCACTCATGGAAATCCAGATCAGTATCTGCAATAAAGATCACGGAAGAAATACAATGATTAATACCCTTTTGTCATGACCGGCACTTGCCAATAACTTTCCATCCGAAGAGAAATGACAGCACACAACTTTGCTGTTGCTTTTACGCATGGAACCAACTTCACTAAAAGAAGGACCTAAAATGGGGGAGGGACACAAAACCAATGGTATAGTCTATCAGAACCAGGACATCCATGACCACTGTTTGAATGAAGTAATCATGGATTACCCTTTGAGTTTTCTGCAGCATGGTCCGAAGGGTTCCGCTTCAACGTGCCAAACAAATCCCTTCCATCCCCATCATCATGTGACAAAAACGATTCCACATTATCATCTAAGGAGCCAATATCTCCTAGATGTTCCATGTCCTCCTGAAATGGGAAATAATAAAATATTATTGTAAACGGACTAACTGAGTGCCATACATAGAAACGCTATTGTCTTTTAATGATTTTTCAACACAAAATAATGTATATTTTATGTCAAGTTAAGACGACATGGCCAAACATGAAACAAGAAAAGTACATGGATATTTGACGATTGCCATCACAACTTCATATCAATTACACATACATGACCATATGAAAGTGGGTGGTAACCATGGGAATCTAAACTCTAGAACATTGAGATCTGAAAAGAAAGAAAGCTAAAAAAGATATGATTCAAAGTATCAAACAGATGTAAAGGTTGTAACGTGAACTATTCTATACTAAACTGATGCATAGGCTGTAATATAAGCAAATGTTCATACCGCAGCCCTAGTTAGAATGTTTTGTCTCTTTATCATGAAGACAACATATTGTTATATTAGACACGGGGTTCAATCTTAAAACCAATTGATCGGGAGGTCTTTTCATCTTTCCGACGTGGAATCCTCAACATGTTAAAGTAAAAAACATGTTTGAGTAAATAAGGTCCTTTACCAGCTGGTTTGTGGATGATGCAAGGCCTCCCGGTCCATCATTCCCATACATAATTAAACCACCCTTTTGCATGCTATTAACATTCTGCATATTAGGGGCAATAACAGCTCCATCACCAGGAGTGTGAGTTGACGGAGTTGATGGTTGGGAGTTAGGTCCAAGGGTATTCCCTGTTCCAGTACTGTTAGCAGCACCAGATGATGAAGGTCCCTTCCTTTTTCGGTTCTGCAACACACATTCAATTAGCAACACACATACAATTAACAATTATAAGTTTTCTAATTCACAAAAAGGAAGTTTCTGATTGTAAAATGTTAAAGAATGCTGTTAACGGTACTCAGATAGATTAGTAACTACTTAGTTCCTTGAACTTATGGAGTGTAAGGAAAAGAAAATAAGTTTAGGCAGACCTGTTGTACTTGCTGAGGATGTAAGCCATCCTGCTGTTGGGAAGAAGACTGTTGCATTTGTGGAATATTCATCTGCAAAGTGAGCCTTTAACAGTTTAGATTACCTTAACAAGAATCAAGACAGAAAGTACTAGGATTCAAGATGGCGTGCACTTCCGGAAGGAAACATACCTTCGATGAAGTTGACTGCATGGGTGAGCCAATTGATCCATCATTCGCAATTGGTTGACCATCTTTTGTATTTAAACTATTCCTTTGTAATCCTCGGAATCTTTGTGGATCCATGTCACTGTACATAGGAGAACTACCAAGGTTGCCTTGTGCTTGGACCTGTGCCAAGAGTTGCTGCTGCTGCTGCTGCGGTAAGAGCTGAAATTGATTAGCACTCTGAAGGAAAGGCTTTTGAACCTGTGCACCTAAACCTGGCCTCATTTGCTCAATACCCTGCTAAGGAAAAGGCCACAAATGTGAACTTGAAAGCATACTCGAATATCCTTAATCTAGAGAAAGGGAGAAATATAACTTACAGCTAAAGGCCATCCCTTCAATNACAAATGTGAACTTGAAAGCATACTCGAATATCCTTAATCTAAAGAAAGGGAGAAATATAACTTACAGCTAAAGGCCATCCCTTCAATGGTAGACCATTGAGTCCAGGGTTCAATCCTGGAATATAAACACAAGTTTTTCAAGATATGGAGAATGGACCTCAAAGTTAGTTATAGGAAGCATTGCAGTAAACTATCTCCATTAACTTAGTGACGCAAATGGACCAGCCGAGTTCAAGGCAAGTATCTTCTAGGCAACTCCGAACGCATTCAAACAGGCAAGGCAGNTGGACCAGCCGAGTTCAAGGCAAGTATCTTCTAGGCAACTCCAAACGCATTCAAACAGGCAAGGCGGNGTTAGTTATAGGAAGCATTGCAGTAAACTATCTCCATTAACTTAGTGACGCAAATGGACCAGCCGAGTTCAAGGCAAGTATCTTCTAGGCAACTCCGAACGCATTCAAACAGGCAAGGCAGGTTTGGAAAGATTAATTAAATACATGTTAAACAGAAAACAAATTAAATAGAACAGTAATCATACTTTAGTACCTTATTTTTTTTAATAATAAAAATAAAAATAAAAAAGAGCAATTGTTCGAGCAAATTGTGTCACACTCCCCAAATTTATTTGAAAAATTACTATCAGAAAGAGTAACAGATGTTACCAAAAACATTCTACATTTAAAATCAAATTAGAGGGAAGAGAACTGCCACAAACAACAGATAACTCTGATTATGCTAAATTTTTTAGGAGCTCTCTGGGTCTTTGATATATATTTTCTGTAGGTGTAGGCCTTCACTTGTGGTAGGATTTCTTGGTAATATCACTTTCCTTTTAGTTTAGCCCCTTCAATGTTTTTTATAGGTGTCAACTTGTCATCTTAGGACAGCGTAAGTCAAGATTCAGTAACTATTCAACTAGCTTCCCTTCGCAGTTTGACGGATTTGAATAAGTTGAATCGTGTCGTCTCATTACATGCAGTCTACATATGTACAAATTTCATGCAATCATTTTATCATGACAATCTCTGAGGGCAAGGTATAACTAAAGAAGTTTGAATATCAATGCTGACATAAAGAATGTTGGTGTCATGAATAATAGAATTTATAGAAGCCTTGATGGCGAATGTCAAGAGGGGAGCATTTAGGAAGTATTCAAACCTGTGTTTCCCATTCCAGGTTTTGACTGCATTAACCCTGGCCCATAAACTGAAGATGGATCCATAGGTAATGACCTTTGAGTACCACCAATATTAACCTCTTGTTTAATATCCTACAAATACAAGATTATAGATCGACATTGCAGCTATATATACAAATAAAGAAACAAATAGCAGTAAGAGATGCTAAATAAACCAATTACCGTGGGCTGCTGAGCTCGGGCCTGCATCTGCTGTAATGCTGCATTCACACTTCCAGAGTTTCCTAACTGTCTGTGTAATTCAAGGAACCAAGAAGAATGCATTATCTACACATTAGGTTCAAGCAAACATACATAAAAAGAATAAACAAAATAAAAGGGAACTTACCCTGGATGGTTTGTAGATGGTTTCATGAGGGCCACCCTTGCATCAAGCAGTGGCTGGGATGTCTCTGAATCCATTGCATTAGGGTTTTTCATGCGCTCCTCATACATTCTTGCTGCCAGAGCAGTTGCTGTTGGTTGCACTAGCATTCCTTCAGAATTAACAGCATTCAGTGAACCACCGAGTGAAGGGTGAGCACCGTCCCTTCGTTGTAACTGAGCTTGACGCATAAGCTGCAGTTGTTGTATCTGCAGTTGTTGTTCCTTCGATTTAATTTGTTGTGCCTGCAAATACGACATATGCAACAAAGGGAATCCAATTGAACTTGGCATCAATTCAATCCAAAAGGCTAGTAATTCCGTGGATGGTTCTGAACAATAATAAGTTTAGAAAGTCACCTCTATATATGCTGCAGCAGGTTCCGAATGTTTCTCGTTTGTCCTTGCTATAAATATGTCCCAGAATACAGACCACCATTCGAACAAAAAACCTCCAGGAGCATCAATTGCTGCACGTCGTCATATGCAAGGATTCATATCGTCAACGCAATGTTCTATTATAAATCACAGCAAAGAATGTAATACAGTAATCTAGTTCCAATATGAACATTCTCCTCCCCTTTACACTCAACTTGAGTGTACTTAGTAACCTTCTTGATCACGCTCAGAGCAGTTGAGATACATAATAAAATATAACCATAATGAAGGAAAATCAGAGTAGAACTAGATTAGTTCTTATTCCACGTGAAATTTATTGAACAAAAACTGACAGATCTTTTTGAAGTATTACCTACTGGATCTGGAGCGACCTTTCCTTCATTCATGAAAGACTTAGCCGTGGCATGTAATTTTTTCTTCACCAAGTAATCATAAATGTACACATCGAGCCTGGAAAATCAACGAGAATTTATGGAAAAGTATTATTAAATGAAATTCTAACAAAAGATTGTAACGGAAGCATCTAACAATGAATGAAAAGAAAATTGAAGAGAAGTATCTACATCTTATCTGCCTCCCAGTTACTCTGCGCCATCTTCTATCTCCAAACCAAACGAACTGCTAAAGAAACCGACGAAAATTCTAAAATATGCTGTGATATAACCTATAGCTGCAAAATTAAGACAGAAGACTCCGCAGCCTGTTGAATTCAGCTCTGTACTGACTCGAATCAGCCTCAAAAACCACCAAAGAGACGGATCAACTCGCGCATTACCAATCTCCGAAATCCTGAAAGTAAGATCTCCATTGATCAAATATCTCGTCCTCAAATTCACTATCACATATAAAATAAACTCAATTCAAAAAGCACGAAACCTTTTCACAATCCCAAACGAAGCCTTACACAGTTGACTAACTAGTTCAAAACAGCCAAAATTCTCACCTGAATTCGAGGAACTTGAAATTCAGCGTCGATTAACGAGTTCTAGGGCTAGTGATCAGAGATTTTACCAGGCTCGAACTGCTCAAAGTTAACATCATACTTGTTTGAGCCTTCGAGGACTTCAAAAGCTTAGTTCTCGGTCCGAACCTCACTCCATACCTGAGGCTCGGATCCGAACTTGAATGGATCCGTCAGTATACGGCGTTCGTACTTTTTCCCTTTTTGCCTGTAAACCGGCACGGAAAATTTAGCGCCGTTACGTTAGGGTTTTGGATTGTACACGTGGACTTTGAAGATGAAGTAAGCAGTTGACTTAGTCTTCTATCAAACGGAAGAAGATGGGGTCCCGAGAGATAATTACATTGGAATATTCATTTTTTTTATTTTTTTTTCTTTTTTAGAAATATATTTAATAGTTAGTTTTTATTATTATTAAATAATTTTTTAAATTAAAATATAAATTTTACCGAATTTTTTATTTAATTAATATGACAGTTATTCTGTTTAGACCACAACCAAGATTGGTATATTCAAATTTAGGAATTTAGTAAGTGACGTATTAATTTGATTTTAAATTATTATTATTTAAATGGATAAATATCTTTAGTTATGGATTAATTCTAATTAAATTTCAAATTTTAAAACGATTAAAAGTAAAATTTAAATTTCTAAATATCTCTAATTTAAAATTTGGATGAAAAAATAAAAAATAAATTTAAATTTCCGTTGTCGTCGTCTTATTTGTTTAAGGTGTGTTGTCCACGACTGCATGTCAAATCCCTTGTATTGCGTCACTTTATTGCTTTTCTTTATTGTTTTCATGATGTAATTTTTTATTATATGTTTTAAGTGTATGACGTTTTGGCAAAATCATGTCAATGTCTAAGTGACCTAAGATGTATGTATTATAGAGGGGTACGACTAGCCATCAATTATTTATATATGGAGTTTATGTTATCTAAGTCGTGTTGCCTTATTTGCTTACAATTTTGCTTTCAAGTTTTTTTTTTTTTTAAATCTCTCTCTGCCCTCGTTTTTTAGGTCTTCTTCAAGTTGGGTCAGAGGCTTGGGTCTACGTCGTCCGGTCCAAGGCGACACAGTTTCGAGTTGGGTGACTCACTTCGTGGTGAGAATGTATGCTGCACAATCGTTTGTAAACGTCTTGTAAGAGTACGATTGTGACACTATCGCTACCGTTCTTGAATCCATGTGATGGTCCATTTCATAATTATTTTGAATTTGTACTCCACTCTATCTCTTCTTTTTTTTTTTAATAAATAAAATAGAATTATATTTAGTAATTATTATTATTATTATTTATATTTTCAAATAAAAAAAAAAACATTTCTGCAATTATTTGTAATTCTTTAATTTTAAACTTTTTTTTTTTTTTAATTTCAATGCCATCCATTTTTAGACATTAATTATGAAAGAAATAAAAAATTCATAAGATAATATTTTTATTATGTCAAGTGAAGAAAGAAAAAACATAATAAAACAAAATATGGTTTGTGGTTTCCAAAATGTCAACACAATTTTATAAATATTTATATGAAATGAAAAATAACTAAAATATTAATGTTTTTAAAAATAAATTAGAAATTATAAACCCAAGCTAAAAATAAAAAATTACCAAAACTACCCCCAAGCTACTCAAACTCATTTGAGTAGCATCTCGTCCATATATTACAATTCGATTTTTTTTTTTAACCATAAGCCTAAAGGTTAAATTTAATATAATGTAAGTAAACTAGAATATTGGATACTAAATTATAGTTTACCATATATATTATATTTAATATTTTATTATAGGCAAATATAGTATGAGTATCTTTTCACACACTATTCAAGTGCCGTGGATTAAGCAAACATTGTCAAATATATTATCTCGATTGAATTTTTAGTTCACTTAAATATTACACATTAATATTTAATTTTATTTAAAAATAAATGTGGAAGAATAAAAAATTACACATATTTTCTCGTTATTTCCATTCGAAAATCTTCCTCCATTGTAGAAATTTACGGGTCACTCTCTCGTCTCTGTTTTCGAGACCCTTAACGTTTATATTATAATTTTTTTGAAAAAATTTAGAAATTTATGGGTCACTCTCTTGTCTCAGTTTTCGAGAACTTTAACATTCACATTAGAATCTTTTGAAAAATTTAAAAATTTACGGGTCAATCTCTTTTCTTAGCTTCCGAAACCTTTAACATTTATATTAGAATCTTTTGAAAATTTAATAAATTTACGAGTCACTCTCTTGTCTCAGTTCTCCAACCGTTAACATATATATTAGAATCTTTTGAAAAATTTAGAAATTTACGGGTGATTTTCTTGTCTCAGCTCGTTAAACTAAACCTTTATATTAGAATATTTTGAAATTTTTGAAAATTTACTGGTCACTCTCCTATCTCAGTTCCCAATACCTTTAACATTTGTATTAAAATCTTTTAAAAAGTTTAGAAATTTATGGGTCACTCTCCCGTATCAGTTCTCCCGGCTTTAACACATATTAGAATCTTTTGAAAATTTTAGAAATTTACGAGTCATTCTCTTGTCTCAGTTCCCGAAACCTTTAACATTTATATTAAAATCTTTTGAGAAATTTAGAAATTTACGCGTCACTCTCCCGTCTTAGTTCCCAGTACCTTTAACATATATATAAGAATCTTTTGAAAATTTTAAAAATTCACTGGGTCACTGTCTTATCTCAGTTCCCGAGACCTTAAACATCTGGACAAAATGATATTGAACTTCACCGAGCGGTAGATCATACCCTTTAACCCTCTCACTCATTCACGATCCTTCAACAAGGGTTGTTGCATGAAACAAAACCGCTCACTTCTCTTCAACACAACTCTTAAAATTTAGAGACCGAACATCTCATTCAACGGGCAAAAAAGGGAGAGAATAGGCACAGGAATATAAAAGGAAAGTACAAGTAGTTTTAGCTTAGCTGCAAAGTTGGTGGGAGGCCATTGCTTTAGCTGTGCCATTAATAGCATAACCCAACAGCCCCCTTATTAAATGATATCACATTAGAACCCAGATTAGCCAATGGAACTGCCTTTTTATAACCACTTTTGCCCAATTCAAAACCCCACCCCTTCTGCCTGATCCTCAAAAAAAGCCACTTTTTTTCCTTCAAACAACCCCAAAGGTCAAAACCCTAATTAATGGGTATAATATGGTTAAGAAATTAAAATTATGTCATTATGTCGAGATGGGTATATATAAACTCTCGTGAATAGTCGTTACGGGTCGAGTCAGGGCTGCGTTCGAGAAATCTTTTAGAACAATCCGAAACTTCGGGTTGGTTGGGTTGGTGACCCGAATAGAGTTTGACCACCCAACCCGATCTAACCTTCTATTTTCGAGTTGGATTGAGTTGAGTTGTCGTTTTTAATGCATTATTGATTAAAATTTCATAAAACTCAAATATCAAACATTTACAAGTTACACCGTATCACTTATAAATATAAAATATTCTTAATATTCATAATAATTTTTAAAAGTAGGGTAAGGGTTAGTTGGATTGTAGCTCTATTTTCGAGTTAGGTGAATTGACCGACCAAAAAGATGTCAACCCACGAACCGAACCCGATTTTTTTTTTAAATTTTCCAAAATTTGACCCGACCTAACACAAATCCGAAAAAACTAGCCCAACCTAACCTTTAAGATTTAGGTTAGATAATTTAAGTTGATCGGGTTCTCGTATCACAGGACTGCCCCTGTAGTTCATATTTTTAGGGACTAAATTTCAATTTTTAATTTTTTTTTTATAAATAATAGAAACTAAAATGGTAATACTTTAATTTATTAGTAAAGTAGTGGGACACATTTTTTTTCTAAAAAAAGGAAAATATTATTATTAACCTATAAAATAATATATTGTAAAAGGGAAATTATTTCGTTATTTTGGATTTTTTTTTCTTGATTATACCAAATAAATAATAATAATAATATTAGTTTTACCTTGTATTTAGATTTTAAAGTCAAATTTAATATTTAATTTTTTTTCTTGTATCTTCAAAATAGAACATAAATATTTTTATTTTACATTATTAAATATTAAAGACTAAATAAATAAATTTATTTTTTAAAAAAATTGATCAACGTTTACTAACTAATATTTTAATGTAATTTTTAAATTTTTTAAAATTTAAATGGATTGATTAATTAATATAAAATATATTAAATAGTTATAATTTTAATTTATAACTAGCCGCTGGAGATGGATTCAATTATAAAAGTTGTAATTAATATATTTAATTATAATATTAATGGCAATTAATATAATAACAAAAAGGAAAATAAATTTATAACTTTTTTTTTATTTTTTATTTTGTCTTAATTTTTTAAACATTAAATAAAATAGATAACAAAATAAGCTTAATTTTAAAATAATAATAAATTGGGCGCGTGAGACAGCTGGAAAATTAAATGGCAGCGGGAAGGGTAGATGAGGCTCATTAACTCTGGTCCCAAAAGCTTCGGATGATGATCCACTTGTTAGACGAACACGACTTTCCACAATGGTATGATATTGTCCAGCTCTCGTGGCTTTGTTTTGCGCTCCAAAAAAATGACTCATTTCAATGAAGATAGTATTATTTGATTATAAACTCATGATCATTTCTTAAGTTAGCCGATGTCGAACTTTTATCATCGAACACCACTCAGATTGTGGACCTCCTTCTCGTTCAATTCAATAAATTTGCATTTATTTATTTATTTTATTTAATTTAATTTTACTTTTTGTATGTCAATATCTGATTCTTTTTGCTCTATATAAACTGCAGTGTTTATGAGTGTTCTCAGAGCTAAGCGACCAATAATGGCGTCTTTTTCTCTGCGTTTTGCGGCTTTTTGCTTCTGTTTGTTGATTGCTTTGGTCGGAGCTAACAATGTAGAAGACGACAAGCGGTTCTTTCATCGCCCACTTGGTTATTTTAAGGGTAAAGGGTTCCATGGAGGAGGTCTCGGTGGTGGTGGCGGTTTTGGCGGTGGTTTTGGTGGTGGGTATGGTGGTGGAGGTGGTCTTGGTGGAGGAGGTGGGTTGGGCGGTGGCGGTGGATTGGGTGGTGGAGGAGGGTTCGGGCATGGTATTCATAAGAAGGGTTTTAGACATGGAGGATTGGGCGGCGGTGGAGGGTTAGGCGGAGGAGGTGGTTTGGGTGGTGGTGGAGGGATAGGGCATGGCATTTACAAGAGAGGTTTTAAGCATAGAAGATTTGGTGGCGGTGGAGGATATGGAGGAGGAGGTGGTCTTGGCGGCGGTGGAGGACTTGGAGGTGGTGGTGGAGGCGGTCTGGGAGGAGGAGTTGGCGGTGGGTATGGAGGAGGTGCCGGGGGAGGCTTTGGTGGCGGTGGTGGTGGCGGATTCGGAGGAGGAGCAGGTGGGGGAGGTGGTCTCGGTGGAGGTGGAGGCTTTGGTGGCGGAGGCGGTTACGGTGGAGGAGCAGGATTTGGAGGCGGCGTCGGCGGCGGCCACCACTAAATTGTACCGTGATAAATTATCTATTTCTTATAGGAATTAATATGTTTAGTTATCCACGTGGGATAGGTGGTTTTAAATTACGTAATTTTAAATTTAATTTAGAGAAAAAAAATGAAATGGCGGTCGGAAAAAATAGTGATCGGGAAAATGGCCGTTTATCTCCGTTTGGGATCAAAACGGTGCGTTTTGGACGACGGATCTAGACCGAGTCTTCTTCATGCATGCAGTAAGACGCTAATTATGTAAAGCAATGTTATTAATTTGTGTGTTTCCTTGTATTATTTTGTTGCGTCGTTTCGTACTTGTTTGCTGTCGTTTTATTTATTTATGAATATTTGTAATTTTAAATCAAAATAATTGAATAATTACACATTCAGATTCGGTTCTGTTGGATAATGGCGTTAATGCTTCCAATTTTAGTTCTTTATTAATAATAAAATTATTTATTAACCAACTCATTTTTATTTACACACGTGTGTATATATATATATATAACAAGTTTTGCATAAATTTTTTAATATGCCAATAAAAAATTAATAAAAATTACTACTTATTTTAATAACATAACTAGCGGATTAAATATAAGTTATTACCATATTTATGTCGATGATCTAATTTTTCACCTTTATAATTGTTGAACTAAAAATATTAATGTATCATCAAATCACATTAACGAGGTAACGAGAAGTATCATATCAAATATAAATGTGAGGTTAAGATATTAGAGGTTCGAATTGCTAATCCGCCACATGTATCAGAGCCAAACACCGGATGATGTGCCAGCCTTCTCGCTGTTCCCCGAAGGGGGGTAGACACGAGGCGGTGTACCAGTAAGGACGCTGGCCCCAAATGGGGGGTGGATTTAGGGGCGGTCCCACATCGATTGGAGAAAGGAAAGAGTGCCAGCGAGGACACTGGGCCCCGAATGGGGGTGGATTGTGATGTCCCACATTGGTTGGGGAGGAGAACAAATCACCATTTATAAGGGTGTGGAAACTTTTACCTAGTAGACGCGTTTTAAAGTCTTAACGGGAAGCCCGAAAGGGAAAGCCCAAATAGGACAATATCTACTAGCGGGATCTGGGTAATTACAAATTATATCGGAGCATGGCATGACAATATCATACCATATGTCAAACAAAAAAAAAAAAAAAAATCCTAAACTCTACCGTCGTCAACCTTGTTCGTGTTGGTCCGTTATGTGTTGTAGTCAATCTCACGATTTTAAAACGTGTCTACTAAAGAGAGGTTTTCACACTCTTATAAGGAGTGATTCGTTCTTCACTCTAACCAACATAGGATCTCACAATCCACCCCGTTGAGGCCGTTGAGCGCCTAGCGTTCTCACTGGCACATTGTTTGGTATCTGAATACTATTTGTAATAGTTCAAGTCTACGGCTAGCAGATATTGTCCGTTTTGGCTCGTTACGTATTGCCATCAGTTTCACACACCTGTATGAAGTTAAGCTAGCGAAACAGCTAATGTGTTGAACCAAGGTGCAAATTAACTAACCATGGTTAGATTGGTTAAATATTAACGGTAACCAAATTAACTCCGGCACAAATTAACTAACTCTGGTTAGTTTACTTAAACATTAAAGGTAAATCACGCTTGATTTTGATGGCTATGGGAAATAGGAATCCTAGAACTCATGGGTAGTTCTGATAATGTCTACAAGGGTATTTTAGACATTTTTTACCTCTGGGTAGCTGAAAGGAAATGAGAATGTTGATATAATTAAATAATTAATTATTGTTGCTATTTTATTTTTAGTTGAAGTATTAAATAATTTTAACTAAATAAAAAAAAGTATTATTATTACGAATTTTAAGTATATAAATTATTACTTTGTATGATGAACTAAAAAGAAAGGGGAAAAAAGTGAGTTATTATTTATTTATTTATTTTTAACGAAACAAGATGAACTTGGGCTGATTCGATGGTTGATTCGAGGACATACTGACAGAATCAAAAGCCCACAAATCGGCCCGACGCAACCCACGTCGTTCAGGTGTGTAGAAATCGTCTCGGCGATTTCCGATTCATCTCGTTCTTCCAAGGCCACAGGGTTCACAGATTCTCTTCAAGATGGAATTCTGCAATTCATTCATATTCTTCACTCTGTTAATCATCCTCCCTCTCGCCCGGGTTCGTTCTATCTCTTCATTTCGATGCTTCTGTTTGATTCTAAACACTCGCAGATTAATTCTACGTAGCAACCGCGGGATCTGATAATTCTTCAATTTGACGTGTTTTACTTTTTTTTCCTTGTTTGATCCAGTGCGAGGATACTGGTACGGTGCTTTTCGTCGATAGCTCGTCGCATCAATATCTTCGATCTCATTCACCCGATGATGGCGTCGAGGTAATTTAGTTTATTCTGTTTTATTTTTTGGCTCCGGCGTGATCGGTTTTATTGGTTAGCTGATAATAGACTCGAGTTGTGAGCTTGAATTGTTTTGAAATTGTTTGCCGTGTTTGTGTTTGCGTATTGCGAATTCTGGCGGATTGAAGAAACTGAATCTGGAACTACTTGCTTTTAGAACTGAGTTGAGTTCTTTCTTGAATGTTAACACACTCAATGTTTCGCATCGTAATATACGGATTATTTCATTTTGGTATTCAGGAGCTCATCTCTCTATTTAGCGGTATCGGCCATTTCTGTTTAGAATTGATGTACTATTGTGAATGGATTTTAAAAAAATTTCATGAACTTTGCCATTTGTTTAAAAAATACCTCCATGCTGTTAAAGGTTGCAATATTATCCTCGACTTTTCATACAAATTTCATCATAAGTATCCTTCGAGTAGACGTTCCTTCAAATGTTGGATTGAAAACAACGTGGACGACATGTTGGTGATGAAAATACTTGTCGGGACTAAGTTTTATAGAACGACATTCAAACATGTTGGCATTTCGTCTACCATTCTAATGGTTTCTGCTTGAATGGTAGTTTTGAAACAAAGAACAAAGTTAAGGGGTATTTTTGTTTATAATTTAGCTTCTCATGCTATGCTTGCATATTTGATTTCCACAGCTTAGTTCGATGTCACTTCCAGAAGTTGGTGCTGCTGTGTCGGTCTTGCTTGGTTTTGCACCGTCTTCAACACTTTCAGCTTCTGGTTCATCTAAGGTTCTTAATTGTTTGATTAATTCAGCAGATGTTTTCCTTTTAAATTTTACGTCTCTCTGCTGCCGCAAGGTTTTAATCATGTTATTGATGATCCCTTTTGCAGTTGAATGGGATTTTGATGCCAAATCCTCTTGATAGGCCTCGTTCAGTTTTTATGCTTGAAATTAAAGGAGCATATGGTCTCTGCAGTAATTTTGACAATAATATTGTAAACATTATTTTTACTTGCTTGTTTTTAAAGTCTTAAACATTTTATTCTTCTTCTGAAACTGCAGATCCTGAATTTGTAAACCTCGAAAGTGGCTTGTCCGGAAATGTCCTTACGAGCAAGGTTCATGCAGGTTCTGAGAGTGCTGACATCCAACTTCCTGGTACTTGTTCCTTCCAAAGTCATTGTTGCCTTTTTTTCCAAATATTTTCAGCCGCCCTTTTGTGAGATCCCATATCGGATGGAGAGGGGAACAAAACATTCCTTATAAGGGTATGGAAACCTCTCTCTAACAGACGCGTTTTAAAACCGTGAGGCTGACGGTGATACGTAACGGGGAAAAAGGGACAATATCTATTAGTGGTGGGCTTAGGCTGTTATACCTTTCGCTCTTTCTAATGCTAGTTATTAGCAGGTGAGGATGAAGTGTCTATTGTTCCTTTGAATGAACCATTGTCAGATTATACAGATGAAGACATTAGAGAATTTGTAAGTCATGATATTTATTGTATAATTTGATGCCTATACTTTTACTCATTTCATTTTTAACAATGCTTGTTTGTATATCTGACTAGGCCTCTTTTATTGGTGGATCTTATGCTGCTGATGCATCAAAAACTTTAAATGGGGAATTGGCTGTGCCTTTGAGTGATGCTGTTCAGATAAATCTTCATCTGTCTAAGGTTTTCTCCCTCTTTTCAGAATGTTACTCGGTTATTTCTAAACGTCTCCTATTCATGTGTTTACTGGTGTTTTATGCTCACTTGCAGACAGGGGACAGAGAAATTGTAGGCAGTTTTTTATGTCTAGTTCACAATATTAAAAGGGCTATACACATTCATGAAGATTTGTCACAAAATGTGCAAAGTCCATCTGAGCTTATCACCGGCTCGTTCAATAGCATCAAGGTACGCTGTTTTCCCTGATTTTGATGTTTCTTCTTTGGGATAACATTACTCAACTTCCGTTTGTAAACATCAATAGAGACACTGATGCGGCCATTAGTACTATGGTTTCTCGTGTTACAATACAATAGTACTTCTATAGGTGATGCCTGGAACCTTATTTCTGCCATCTTCTTGAAAAATACATTTGTTCATCAAAATAACATAGGTTGAATGTGGCTGTGTGTTCTGATTCTCCACAATAATGCCATCACTTTTTTTTTCGTCTAATTTCATTTATTCTAATCAATATTCTCCAACGGGTTAGCAGGCATTCAAAGATCAAAGTGATTCTGAAGGAGATGCTGATCGTAGATCGAGACTATTTACTGTTACCTTGTCCAAGATATTCCACTTACTCCAAAAAGCATATGATGGTAAGTGGTTGGTTGCTTTTGTTTGAGAAGTGTATCAATTATTCATGATTAATCTCTAGTCTCTTTCAGCTACCCATTTTTGTTAAGAAGTGTGTTTTTATGCAAACTGATATATAACATATTGACTTTGATGTTATTCTTGTTCAATGATGACTGGATGAATATGTGTATTATTGTCAATGGCGACACCTCTTTTGGTTTCGGAACAAATGATTTAGTATTTACATAAATACCTGTAATTTAACCTGTAGGTCAAATTGTTGGAGTCATTTTCTTTTCTGGATCATCATCACCAAAGGCAGAAAAAGGATTAAATGTGATGTTTAAGCCTCGGCGGACTCCACGTTGGTTGGTGGAAGACGTCAAAGTTAACACAAGTATTCAAGAAGTTATATTGGTTAGGACTACCCTTGCCTGGATCACAGGAATCATCCTTTTGATTGCTACTCTTATGGGGGTAAGTCTTTAAAATAAACTTACATTGGTGAATCTATTATGTTCTTCTTTTTTCTCAACAACTGTTCTTGTTTTTTCTGGCCTTTTGAAAGTTAAGTTTATAATCACTACTACTTTTGTGGCCTTTTGAAAATTAAGTTTATAATCATTACTTCTACTTATAGGTTTCCTTTTTTGTCGTCTGGTTTTTACAAATGTTTTCCAAACTGAATTTTAGAATTAGTTTTTAAAAACTTGTTTTTGGAATTTGGCTAATGTTTCAAAATTTTCTTTAAGAAAGATGAACACTGTTATAAATAATTTGTGAGAAACTAGACATAGTTGCCTAACTGATCTTTGAAAACTAAGGTTATTTTCTCATAATTTCTCTACAATAGGTTTCATCGTTCTTTAGAGAACATTTGAATTCTTAACCAAATTTAAAAAACGAAAACACTTTTTTTTTAATTTTTTTTTTTTTTTGTTTTCAAAACTTGGCTCGGTTTTGAAAACATAGATAAAAAGTAGGTAACAAAACCAGGAAACCTATAGGTATAGGTGGAAGTAGTATGTATAGGTTCAGGTTCAATTTTTAAAAACTAGACGATTATCAAACGGGCCTAAATAGTGTTATCAAACAAGACATACATCTTCATGATCAAGCTCTCGTTTGAAAGTGTCGTTTTGATTGTTGACATTGTTTTTCGTTGTATTATCTGAATCTTATATTGGCCAACTTTTATATAAAAAAGGGTTCTTGTTGTATCCTGTTCATAAAAATTGAGTACATTACTATTGATGGTTGGTACATTTTGCTTTCATGGCTAAATTGGGTGAGATTGAAATATTTTCAACCTTTTCAATTTTTGCTGACCCTTGTTCTTCGACTGTGCAGTCATGCTGCCTTCTAAGGATGCCACTGACAAGGGACACCCTCCTCTATTCTAACGTCAAATTGGACTAAGATCGAACGAAACCGCCAACTGATGGATGCTCGACATGGTCATTGTCCACCATTGAAGCATTTTCGCCATGAGATTTGTGTAAGTGCCCTTTCAGCAACGTTCTTGTCTACATTTTGATGTAGAAAACCTTATTATTAATGGTAGCAATGGTATGGTATGCTTTCTACAAGTTATTGATAGCTATATATTGAATGGATAACAAGATGGGTTGTTGTACAATAAAGTTATTTTTGAAACGAGATTCGTTTATGTATATTATCAAAGTTCACCGATCACCGAGGTCAAAACGCTTCTCGTTAGTGATTTGGTAGATTGTGAGAAGTGGTGATGAAGATTATTTAGCTTTGTTGTATTTTATTTTTGTTGAATATGAGTTTTCCAAGGTCCAAAATAATTCCATTATTAGAATCATTTATCTACTGCACTTCTTTATTCTGTTTATGCTCATAAGATTGTGTTTATGTAATATGATCTGAATCATGCTAAGGACGAAGGAAGCAATGGTCTCTTGGTTTGTCTTAGATTAGAAAATGTATGTTAAAATTTAAGGCATTGTTTGTTTGATAGATAATCATTTAGGAGACGCTTGGAGACTCGAGCCGTTTAGTCTAGAGTTATTTAACTTGGAGTCGTTTAATTCGAGGAGTTATTTAATCTGTATT
The DNA here is from genome assembly GCF_002806865.2 of Cucurbita pepo subsp. pepo. Classification (NCBI taxonomy): domain Eukaryota; kingdom Viridiplantae; phylum Streptophyta; class Magnoliopsida; order Cucurbitales; family Cucurbitaceae; genus Cucurbita; species Cucurbita pepo. The sequence goes on along the minus strand of NC_036645.1, from coordinate 2,475,604 downwards.
TGAAGTATAGAATTGTTTAGTTGGGAGTCGTGAATTTGGTACATAGTTGTTTATTATATATTTACTCTTAAGAGGTGTGTAAATTTTGTCGTTCTATTATGAAAATTCTTAAGAGGTGTGTTAGATCCCACATTGGTTGGAGGGTGAAACGAAACATTCATTGTAAGAGTGTGTAAACCTCTTCCTCCTAGCAGATGTGTTTTAAAACCGTGAGGCTGATGGCGATACGTAATGGGGCAAAGTAGAAAATATTTACTAGTGGGGGGCTTGGGTTATTACAAATGGTATTAGAGCCAAATATCGAAAGGTGTGTTAGCAAGAATGGTAGGCCTGCAAGGGGTGGATTGTGAGATCCCACATTCTTCCTTGTAAGTGTATGAAAATTTTTCCCTAGTAGACGCGTATTAAAAATGTTTGGGCTGACGACAATACGTAACATGCCAAAGCGGACAATATTTGCTTGCGGTAGACTTGGATTGTTACAACACGTCACCCTCTTTATTACTTATTCCCGTTTCTTCATGATTTTGTGTCGCTGTAACAAAAAACACAAAAAGGTCTCCTTAGCAGGAGAAGCCACTATTCTTCTTTTTATGTTCAACATCTAACGAGCTCTAAACTAATTGCTTATAATTTGAGGTTCATCAAAGCTTCGTTAAAGAATTGTTTCAACTCTTTGACTCACGGTTTCTCGACAAAAATGATTTCTTGTATTTTATAAAGTCGACAATACTTTATTGATTTACATATGATAATGATTAAATCATTACAAAATTTAAACTATATAGACTAAATTATTATATATTATAATTTGAAAATTTTGAAAATATAAATGACTAAATAGTTAGGTTAAAAGTTTAAATATTATATAGATTAAAAAAATATTTTAAATAAAAGTGATTTTTTTAATACAAAATAATAATAATTAATACTTTATTTAAATCAAAGGGACTAAAATGATTTTTAATAAATAAATGAATAAAAAAAGATGGCTATAGTTATGAGGCTATGGCTCGGCTCGGCTGAGTCGGGATTTCCCGCCAGTTGCTTCACGCAAAACGTGTGGTTTAAAATGCGCAGTCTGGGATTTGCTCATCGGAAAAATATCTTCTTACAGTCACTTCCATTCCTTCTTCGTTCCTCCATTTCTCCCCTCTCTTCCACGCTCTCCTCAATTTCTCTGCTGCATTTCAATGTCTTCCTCCATTACTCTTCCTCTCCTCAATCCTTCTCTTCACCTCACACCTCACCGCCTCTTCCCCGTTTCTCTCTCAATTTTTTCATCTCCCAAGCTCTCATCTCGTTCTTTTGCCAATTCCTTCATCTGTCGTTCTCTGAATCCCGCTAGCAATGAACGCGAGGAGATTCGATGGATTCGTGAGGAGCAGCGATGGCTTCGCGAAGAGGAACGGTGGATTCGCGAAGAGCAGCGTTGGACCAGAGAACGCGAGTCGCTTTTGCAGGAAATTGCCGAGCTTAAGCTTCAAATTAAGGTGTTAGAACGTCAACATTCTATGCAAGGAGGGACGGTTTCGGCGTCGGAGACTATTGCGAATATCGCCGGCTTGTTACAGGTGTTGAAGGAGAAGAATCTGATTGCCGAGAGCGGAGCGTCGGTGAGTCGCATATTGTTGGATGAGAGCACTCGTGAAGAGGACGTGGAGATAGAGAAGAAAACAATCGTTGAAGAAGTGATAGAGAATAAGGCAATTGTTGAAGAAGTTGTTAGGTTTTCCGATGAGATTAAAGCAGAGAAAGAGGTGAAGAATGAGAGAAAGTCCTTGAGAATTGGTTCGGAAGGAGCGGAAGTTCTTGCGATGCAGGTCTGCTCGTCATACGCATTTCTTCTATCAAATATTAGAAGGCGAGTTTTAAGTTTCGTGCTGCTTTTGTTCCTATGATTTTGTGCTTCCATATAATTGGATCGAATTTCTTAACCAAATGCAAGCATTGTGGCAGATCAATCTGCTTATGAACGCTGTGCATTTTAGATTAATTTTAAGATTAAAAAAAAAAAAGATAATATAGATTGAAGCTGGAAAAAAAAAAAAAACATGAATATTATTATATGTGATAAATAGGCCCGTGAATATAGTCGATTCGACTCTGTGATTGATGTTGAGGAATTTGTTTGTTTTTTTTTGAAATCTAGTCTAATTGAGTCTCTATCTCGTGCACTTTTCTTTTCTTTTTCCTTTTTTTTTTTTTCCGAAATGCGAGTATTGTCTTCCTGATTTTAGGTAGTTAAGATGCTTTCATTTTAATTTTAGTATGAAGATCATTGTACTAAAATGTCAGGAAGCATTGCTGAGGCTAGGATTTTACTCTGGCGAAGAAGACATGGAGTTTTCAAGTTTCTCCGGTGGAACTGAGCGTGCCGTTAAGACTTGGCAAGTAAGTTACTGGCATTGACATTAGTTTATCATTCTTCACTCATTCTATGGCATCTATACGGATTCAGTACACATTCTTTCAATTTGAAACATCTATCGATGTGTGATACAAATGTAAATTAGAGAGTTCAACATTAACGACTGATCAATATCTCTAATATTTTGCACAAATTAAATATGAATATAGACATTAAAGATTTATAACTTATTTAAAAAGTGAAAAAACTTCGATTATTAATTTAAGCGTGTCCTTAAAATTGTTATTTCGATATCGATATCGACATCAATATTTTAATCTTTGCTTCGAACTCATACTCTTTTATTTGATAGGCCACCTCAGGTTTCCATGAAGATGGGATAATGACTGCAGAACTCCTTGAGATTTTATACGGGGAGAAAGTAACTGAGAGCGTTGGATCAGATGCCAAAACAGATGAAAAAGGGAACATTCCTACAGATCAAAAAGTATGTTTGAAAACTTTTTATTTCATGAATCTGTATTTGGTGTGTGTATGATAGCCTTCCTTGAATTGAAATATTTGGTGATTTCTGTGCATTTACTTTATGGCAACTATCTTGTATGCTTTAGATGAAGAATATATTTGATACTCGAGAGCGCACAGTCAAGATTTTTACCTATTTCCTGAAGTAATCAATGTGTTGCTTAGGAACCTTAACAACTTTTTTTATTAGTATGTCCACGATGTTCACATGCGAGTTTCTGTCTGTATCTTTAGAACTCTAGGACATGGCTGTACAACTTATAGAGAACAGATCCTATTACAGTAAGGTCGTGCGAGTTTATGTGTGTCATAGAGGGTGATTGCTATTGAGGATTGTTGGGAAGCGTTAGCTAATTTAGAAGATGATCATGGATTTATAAGCAAGGATTACTATCTCCAATGGTATGAGGCCTTTTAGAGAAACCAAAAATAAAACCGTGAGAGCTTATGCTCAAAATGGACAATATCATATTGTTGAAGACGGTCGTGATTCCTAACCATTGCATGCTCCATTGGTATTAACAAATTTTTCTCATCCCACTCTTCTAGAATTCCATCGAGTAAACTGATCTCGTCTTGCACAAGCAAATGGCTGTCAGCTTGAACAAAAGTTGCAACGTTTTTAAGTATCATTCTCTCATAAAATTTGTGTTAATCATCTTGTGCGTATTGCTTTTTGTTAGTTATGCTTTCAGTAAACTTGTATGCCATTTTTTTTTGTCATTTTGTCTTCTAAATGTTGCCAATTGTAGGATTACCGTTTGCCTAGCACTGAATACTATTTGCACTTTGCTCTTCTACTTCTACCTTTCAAATAATATGGTTAAAAAGTGTTGCTACGTTGGAGGTAACCCACGTTCGAAATATGTCGAAATAAACAGTTGAATCAGAAAAAACAAGAGGGAGAAATCTTTTGGATAGAGGAATCTTAATCACTTAATATCCTTAACCCTTAATACTTTTTTGTTCTCTTTGTTGTTGGGTAACTAGCTCATGAGTATTTATAGTGCAGACATTAACAAATTTTCTAAATTTTCTAAATTTTCTAAATTTTCTTTAGTAACTACTAATAAATCTCCTTGACAAAAACTAACCATTTTACTAAACTTATTCAAGTAAATAATTATTAGACAATTATCTTTAATTTTTTTTCTTTTTCTTTTTTGTAATTTTTAATTAACTCACATGTTTCTTCCCCTCTTTCAGGAAGGTGATAATGTAGCTGCTGTTGTTAACTCAATAACTGAAATATCAGAGATTGAGAGGACAGTAGTAAAAGAAGGCAGTGCGAGTTTTGATGTGTCCCAACAGCGAGTTTTTCTCTTAGGAGAGAACCGATGGGAAGACCCCGCACGACTTCTTAGTTCAAATGGAAAAGCTTCTGATGGCAAAACCAATTTCACATCTACCAAGTGTCTGACTTGTCGTGGGGAGGGTCGTCTGTTATGCTCAGGTACATCGTATCCTATCTTTATCTTAATTCAATAATATCTATATCCCAATTGTATCCTTCAGCTCTAAACAGACTTCAAAACTAAGGGTGGGTTTGGAGTGATTTTGGAAATTGTCATGTCATGTCCAAAAATCACTTCGATTTTAAAATTAAAATGTTGAAAATATTTTATAAGTATAACCAAATGTTACAATCATTATTTGAAGGAAAAAAAAAAAAAAAAACTTGTAATAATTCTCTTATAAACAAATCATGTTGTTTTATTTTTATTTTTTTTATGAATGATTCTCTAAAATATCATTTTTAACTTTCTAACTTTTTTACTTTTACGTGCATTTGGGACGTGATGCTTTTGAAATTTTATTCCCCACATTTTCGAAAATATTTGTCAAGTCATTCTATAGTTTGATGATAATTGACATCTGCATCTTTCGTTGAAGTGNTCCCCACATTTTCGAAAATATTTGTCAAGTCATTCTATAGTTCGATGATAATTGACATCTAAATCTTTCTCTGAAGTTGGAGGATTCAAATCCCCATATTCTACCTCTCTTCTTAAATAAATATATTTGTTAAGTGATCGATATCTCTGCTCTACACTACTCGATATATAACCGGTGTTGGTTTCTCAGAATGCGATGGATCTGGTGAGCCAAATGTTGAACCACAGGTAAAGCCACCCACCCCACTAATGCACCGATCTTTATTGCCTTCAGTTTAGTTTAGAAGTGGTGGTAACTCAGAAGAATGGATTGAATTATGCAGTTTCTGGAGTGGGTGGATGAAGGAGCAAAATGTCCATACTGCGAAGGCATTGGTTATACAATATGCGACGCATGCGAAGGGAAGACTGTGAAATAGGTATGACTTTTCACTCGTCCATTGTAAATAATGGCGCTGTTAATTTAATTCTTCACTTATCAAGATCCCCATTCAATTTTGTTATATATATTACTAATTCATAGACGCTAAAAATAAGATGATGCTTCTGTTTGGGCAGATATGTGGGTTTTAAAAGTAGAATATGATATATATATATATATATATATAGGTTAGCGCAAATATTGGGATCCGGATCCTTTGCTTACGTTGGGCCATTAGATAATTTAATTAAAGATTAATAAATAGTTGGTCTTAAATTCGTCCGGTACGTAAATACTAGAAGTTTTTGGTGAAGTTATAATGCTAAGTTGCCCATCCTTTTCCCGTCTGTCCATCCTAAATGAACAATATTAGAAATAGTGATTGCATGAACTGATTTGTTTAGAAATATTGGTCTCCTTTTTCCCCCTTCTTTTGGTCGTACTTTGAAGACTTGTGTCAAAAGTGATTGAATTAAATGTTTACATTAAAAAAAACTAAACACCAAATGCTAAAATTTCTGAGAATTATTTTTTATTGTTAAGGTTTCTTCATTTTTCTTTTACCTCTTTGGAAATTAGAAGATTACATTAGAAATTCAAATCTTATATTTATATATATATATCCAAACTTTCTGAGAATTATTTTTTATTGTTGAGGTTGTCTTCATTTTTTTTACCTCTTTCTAATTAGAAGATTAAATTAGAAATTCAAATCTTTTATTTATATATATATTCTTTGATTCACATTCCAATTTAGTCAAAAATTTATACTCAAACATCTTTGTAGTTATTTTCACTATGGATCATGTTGTCTATCATTTGTCTAGTAGCTAAATATTTTAGCATTAAATTTTAAAGAGGAGTCAAATTTTTTGATTAATGATGATTTAAAATGAGCAGAATCTTTTTCATTCATTTTATTTGATGACTATTTGATTTTTAGATTTTAAAAATTCCTCGTCTTTTCATCAATTTTCTGTACTAAGTTTTATTTTTCTTCTCTAAACAAATATTTGAATTCTCAAACAAAAATAATGTCTTAAAAACTACAGCTTTTTTTTTGTTTTCAGAATTCAAACCAAAAGTCTAAAATTATTAGCCTTTTGCATAAATCAAAATCAAATCCACAAACAAAACCAAATGGGTATGAAAGGGTCAAATTCGTTAAAATTTTCGCTAAATTGCAAAATCTATTAATTAAAAACACCCTTTTTATAAAATATAAAATAAAAATCCCCAAACCAATCAATAAAGGATACGAAAATCATCACAACCGTATGCACAATAACAAATCAGTAGAAAAGTATGTCCCTGGGCCCACATGGAGGATGATTACCCACAATCAAGAGAAACTCAATGACACCGAAACAACAATATAAAATAAATAATAAAAAATACAAATATATGTGTGGGGAGTAGGATTACAGATTNGAGTCAAATTTTTTGATTAATGATGATTTAAAATGAGCAGAATCTTTTTCATTCATTTTATTTGATGACTATTTGATTTTTAGATTTTAAAAATTCCTCGTCTTTTCATCAATTTTCTGTACTAAGTTTTATTTTTCTTCTCTAAACAAATATTTGAATTCTCAAACAAAAATAATGTCTTAAAAACTACAGCTTTTTTTTGTTTTCAGAATTCAAACCGAAAGTCTAAAATTATTAGCCTTTTGCATAAATCAAAATCAAATCCACAAACAAAACCAAAGGNTCTCAAACAAAAATAATGTCTTAAAAACTACAGCTTTTTTTTTGTTTTCAGAATTCAAACCAAAAGTCTAAAATTATTAGCCTTTTGCATAAATCAAAATCAAATCCACAAACAAAACCAAATGGGTATGAAAGGGTCAAATTCGTTAAAATTTTCGCTAAATTGCAAAATCTATTAATTAAAAACACCCTTTTTATAAAATATAAAATAAAAATCCCCAAACCAATCTTACTGGGAAAAAATAAAAGATGCGAAAATCATCACAACCGAATGCACAATAACAAATCAGTAGAAAAGTATGTCCCTGGGCCCACATGGAGGATGATTACCCACAATCAAGAGAAACTCAATGACACCGAAACAACAATATAAAATAAATAATAAAAAATACAAATATATGTGTGGGGAGTAGGATTACAGATTTGTCTTCAATTTGCCACTCGCTTCAACTCGCCTGGTTACAGTTCGCATCGTCACAAACTCCTCTGCTGCAGATGGGTGTATTCCCACCTGTTCCAAGTAACCATCCCAAAGGCCATTGAGTTTTTTAAATCACTTTTCAAACTGTTTCGAGTCTTATGAGGCATAATTGGTACTTATTTATTATTCACTTATTTAATTCATGTATTAATTATCCTACAAAAGGCATAGGTGATGGATGAAACTTACAGTGCTGTCAAACTGTTGCTTGGTTGCTCCACATTTTAGAGCGACAGCAATTCCCTGAAATGAACCAAATCATATAAATGTTGTAAATCAAATTCAATTTTAATTACGAATAATTAATTAAGTAATTAAAAAATGTACCTGCATAATTTCGGGAGCATCTGGTCCGCACATGGATGCGCCAAGGACCTTTTGGGTGTCAGCATCAACCACTAGTTTCATCACTGTCTTCTCTTGTCGTCTATATAACATAATCAGAATTGCAAATGCGCGTATATGAGTACAAATTGAGGCTGCNAAAAAAAAAAAAAAAAAAAAAAAAAAAAAAAAAAAAACCACTCTGGTTCCAATAATGGTTTTGAGTAAACCAAAATGCCAATTCCCAAATGAAAATTTTCTATAAATATATATATAAATAAATAAAAAGTTTAATTTTTAAAATCAAGCTTATATACACTACTTCCTTCCAAATGTTTTTTAAAAAATAAATATACACTACTTCCTTCCAAATGTTTTTTAAAAAATAAGTGAAATTTTGAAAACTTTAAAAAATAGTTTTTAAAATTTTATTTAAAGAGAAAAAAGGGTTTAGAACACGGTTTTAAGAAAAAGGTGAAAAGTTGACCTAAAAAATATGAAAACACAAATATAATTTTTTAAAACCAGAAAATAAAAAACAAAACGGGCTATCAAACTGGATTTGGATTAATGTTTTGGAGGTCATTCTTGTAATCTAGTGTTCCTGGTGAGAAATTACATTGGAAACCTAACAAATTTAGGCCCACATTTTATATATTGAGATGAAAAAATAGGTCAAAATGAAGGTTCTCCTCTCCAGTCCATAATCACCATAATATTAATGAAGTTTTGAAGTGAATTAGTTGTACGTACCCAGAGATTGTATTCTTCATTGGATTGAAGGAAGAAGTGAACACCAGAATATCACCCTTTTCTCTTTGTATAGCTTCTTCTTCACTTAGGCCCACAACAGAGAGAGGTGGTATGCTGCAAACCGAGCAGAATAAATAATAATAAACAAATGATGTACTTACTGTTGGATGATGAAAGTCACGCATCCGCTAATTTAGGGAATGATCATGGGTTTATAAACAAAGAATACTTTCTCCATTGGTTTGAGGCCTTTTGGAGAAGCCCAAAACAAAGCCATTAGAGCTTATGCTCAAAGTGGACAATATCATACTATTGTACAGAGTCGTGTTCGTCTAACATTTACAACCATTCTAGTGAATTTTTCTAGTACGAACAGATTATATATATATATATATATATATATTTTGTTAAGAGTACCTTCTAGTTTAAACACTCTCGATCATCCTAAAATCACTCATTAAGCTTAAATTTGAAGTACATATCTTGAGGATTTCTAGCTAATCATTTTAGCGTCATTTTTAGATAATTTATTGGTCGTGTTTCTTCATAACAGGTTTTTAAATTAATCCAATTCTTTGAAGCAATTTATTTCTTAAAATAACTTTTGATCATCCTCAAATCACTTATTAATCTATACTAAACACACTTTAAACTATTGCCTTTCTAATAAATGGGTGCTTCTAAAAGAGAGCAATTTGTTACCAGAATACAGCATAGGGCACATGATTGTAATCTGGTTTGGTAGGTTCACCGCCAAAAACAGTGTTCTGCAAATAAATAGAAAAAGAAATATATGAATATGAATAATATGGCAAAGAGTTGTTAATAGATTAATGTTGGAAAGAATGTAATAGAATACATACTGCAAAGAATGATCCCTCCATTAAAGCCACGGGCGTAAGATTCATTCGGTTAGTAACATCTCCAACAGCCCATATACTAGGTACACTCGTGCGTGAATAATCATCCACCTGACAAGGAAGCATTTCCTCTAAAAACGATTGAAACAGGACACACAAATTCCTTAACATGGTTTTCTCAATGCATAATGCATAATGTCTAGCCAAGATTATAATGTGTGTGTATATATTGATTTTATTGTTAAAAAGGAAATTGGTCCCTAAGTTTTCTACTTATATGCTACACATCCTGTAAAACCATCTACTCAAATCCGGACCTCAATGCACTTCACACAATGCACTCGTGAAATGTGTTTCAATTCCTCAAATACGACTATGTAACAGATGTTTAAGTCCACTCCTAACAGATATTGTCTTCTTTGGACTCTTCCTTTCGGGCTTCTCCACAAGGTTTTAAAATGCGTATATTAGGGAGAGGTTTCTACACCCTTACAAAGAATGTTTCGTTCTTCTCCCCAACCGATCTTAGAGTCCCACCCTCCTTCGAGACTCAGCGTCCTCGCTGGCACTCGTTTCCTTCTCCAATTGATATGGGACCCCCAATCCATCCCTCTTCGGGACCCAGCGTCCTTGCTGGCACATCGCCTCGTGTCCACCCTCCTTCGGGGCGGGCTTAGACTCCTCGTTGGCACATGGCCCAATATTTGGCTCTGATACCATTTGTAACAGCCCAAGTCCACCGCTAACAGATATTGTCATCTTTGGCCTTTCCCTTCCAGACTTCTCCTCAAGATTTTAAAATGTGTCTGCTAAGGAGAGGTTTCCACAACTTTATAAAGAATGTTTTGCTCTTCCTAACCGACATGGGATCTCACACGCAATAAACTTTCTATTGTTAAATCCATAAAAAATGACCAATGGTGCTTTTGGTCGGGTGAAAGTAACTAGTTCCAATTATTTACCACTCAAAGCCTCTATCTGCACAAATTAATGATGAGCTTGACACCATATTAGCAGATATAAATGTCACAACTCATATTGCAGCTTTTCTTTTTTCCATAATTACTACTTTTCACGCCTTGTAGCAGCACTCGTTCCACAAAATATTTCTAGGGAAACGAAGGTGACCGACAGCCTATAAATGAAAGCTTAGCTGCCCCACACAAAGAGTTCAGAGCAAAACAAACACATTACAATCTTTAAAAGTGACTATTAGAAGAAAACGTGAAACAGATGTAATCTTTTTGAAAGAAATCGGAAAACAATGAGCATTTTCTTTTAGATGAAAATCCCAACTTCCATTGAGAATGAACAAAAGAAAGAAATCGTAAGTATGATACTAAAAACGAAAAACAAAAACAAAACGAGCCAACAAAAAAAACTAACAAGNAAAAGTCAAGATAGATAATCACCTTCACAGCACCATGTTCATCAACTTCGACACCAACTGCTTTCAAATTTAATCTTTTTGAATTAGGAGCACGACCTGTAACACAAACTTGTCACTTATCAACTTATTGTGCAAAAAATAATGAAATACTTGAGAGAACAACTAAACATTAAATCCTCAGTATACAACCAGAAATTAAAATTGATCCTATTAACCTCGTCCTAAATTTCCATACAACAAACTTGGGGACTATTTGAGTTTAGATATTCACGCAGATGAAGTAAGTCAAATTGTAAACTAAAAAAGTAAAATTTTTTAATTGTGCAACATTTGGTGCTGGGTAAAATGATATGATATTCAATAGGAAACCAATATGGCGGGAAACTACAACCTTAAAGCTTCTTGGGCTCACAACTCGACCATTTTACCACTAGATCACACCCATAATTGTCAAAACAAGTATCATTTCTCAAACACATTTATCTGTACAACATTCCTTTNACTGGGTCATATTTTTTTATCTTTTTTCTTTTCTGTTATTATTATTTTTATTTTATTTTTTTGGACCCGTGATTTGATGTCTTCGTTAACAAATGGTCCAGAAGAGTAAAGGGTCAGTGGCTATTAGAGTTGCAGAAGATATTAGCAACTATAGCACCGCATCATACAGTTTCTATAATCTGTATCCAGTATCAGGCAGTTTGATCCTTCGAAAATCATTGAAAGGATAAAAGAGCATAGGATAAGATATTATACCCCAGTGGAAGTTCCCTTCTGAAACATAGTTCAACCTTAGCACCCATACCATTCCAGATTGAAGCAAATTCAACAGCAATGTACCTAATAACAGAAAAAGACTTATGATCCTCAATCATGAAGCCCGAAGCAGATGTGCCAATAAAATAGAGAGAACGCACCCTCCTCCAAGCACCACAACACGCTTAGGCAACTCCTCCAAACTCAAAGCCTCATCAGATGTTATCCCCAACTCCTAGAAATTTGCAAACATACAGTAAGAGGAGAATAATAAAAGTAAAGATTGGGCCTTTAGAATTGCATTAGATGAACCAAACGTTTTCCAAAAGTAAGCCAAAGAAAATGTACCAGACAAAAGAAGTGCATCAAGTCCTTACAAATTTGACATGCTAAAGCAAAGACAACCATCATTCATGAAAATAAAATGTTCACACGATGGTTTAAGTCCACAAAACTACATCCGGAAAATTTTAGTTACAAAAGATGAAGCTAATCATGAAGAATCAATGACAAAGAAAAGGAATAAATTGAATTGTATATCCATACTCAAAGCTCCTCAATTGATAGCACAACGTTATTCAGCATCCATATTGAGCTGAGCCATTTTCTTACGGGGAGCTTTTGAGAACTTCAAGTCATATTATGATTTCAAGACAAAGTTCAGCAAGAAGACTATCAAAAGTAGCACAAACGTTTTCAATTAGCATTACGATTCCATGTTTATGAACACCTGGGTACACTGAAAGCGCACTTCATAACCTAGAACCACAATCATGTGAATATAGTAATGTCCAACAAAATCCCGAGCACTTTACTGAATTCAATTCTTCAGAACTTTAAATCACTGTTTATGTGCCCAACTTTCTAACTTATGATCAACATGACCATGCAACTTCTCAACACCCTCGAGACTTTTAGTATGTAATGTACATGAGAATACGAGGAAGCTTGGAACGAATCAAAGCCCAATCAGAACACAATTCCTCTGTGATTTCAAATAGAAAGCAGTAAGGCCAATATAAAATATGTGAAAAATAAAATAAAATAAAAAACATACAGAATTTCAGTTCTCCTAGGAATTAACACTTCTTATAGTGAAAATATTGTTTTTTTTAAGAAAAAAAAATGTTGGCACAGATTAAAGNCCGGTATTATCAAAATGTTTAAATACATACAATGGAAACATTTGAAATAGGTTAAAAGAGGGAAAATCATGGAAAATACTTCTGTCAAATTTGTTCTTGGGTGCATATTAATTCCTCTGCCTTCCAGATTCCTTGCAACCACTGCTCTCATTTCATCATCAAAACCTCTGAAAAATAACGTTTTTAGTTATAACATCCAAGACCAGTAGTATAACATAATAAAAACACCAGCACATAGCAACCGATAATATCAGGATGCATACACACTGGGTCATATTTTTTTATCTTTTTTCTTTTCTGTTATTATTATTTTTATTTTATTTTTTTGGACCCGTGATTTGATGTCTTCGTTAACAAATGGTCCAGAAGAGTAAAGGGTCAGTGGCTATTAGAGTTGCAGAAGATATTAGCAACTATAGCACCGCATCATACAGTTTCTATAATCTGTATCCAGTATCAGGCAGTTTGATCCTTCGAAAATCATTGAAAGGATAAAAGAGCATAGGATAAGATATTATACCCCAGTGGAAGTTCCCTTCTGAAACATAGTTCAACCTTAGCACCCATACCATTCCAGATTGAAGCAAATTCAACAGCAATGTACCTAATAACAGAAAAAGACTTATGATCCTCAATCATGAAGCCCGAAGCAGATGTGCCAATAAAATAGAGAGAACGCACCCTCCTCCAAGCACCACAACACGCTTAGGCAACTCCTCCAAACTCAAAGCCTCATCAGATGTTATCCCCAACTCCTAGAAATTTGCAAACATACAGTAAGAGGAGAATAATAAAAGTAAAGATTGGGCCTTTAGAATTGCATTAGATGAACCAAACGTTTTCCAAAAGTAAGCCAAAGAAAATGTACCAGACAAAAGAAGTGCATCAAGTCCTTACAAATTTGACATGCTAAAGCAAAGACAACCATCATTCATGAAAATAAAATGTTCACACGATGGTTTAAGTCCACAAAACTACATCCGGAAAATTTTAGTTACAAAAGATGAAGCTAATCATGAAGAATCAATGACAAAGAAAAGGAATAAATTGAATTGTATATCCATACTCAAAGCTCCTCAATTGATAGCACAACGTTATTCAGCATCCATATTGAGCTGAGCCATTTTCTTACGGGGAGCTTTTGAGAACTTCAAGTCATATTATGATTTCAAGACAAAGTTCAGCAAGAAGACTATCAAAAGTAGCACAAACGTTTTCAATTAGCATTACGATTCCATGTTTATGAACACCTGGGTACACTGAAAGCGCACTTCATAACCTAGAACCACAATCATGTGAATATAGTAATGTCCAACAAAATCCCGAGCACTTTACTGAATTCAATTCTTCAGAACTTTAAATCACTGTTTATGTGCCCAACTTTCTAACTTATGATCAACATGACCATGCAACTTCTCAACACCCTCGAGACTTTTAGTATGTAATGTACATGAGAATACGAGGAAGCTTGGAACGAATCAAAGCCCAATCAGAACACAATTCCTCTGTGATTTCAAATAGAAAGCAGTAAGGCCAATATAAAATATGTGAAAAATAAAATAAAATAAAAAACATACAGAATTTCAGTTCTCCTAGGAATTAACACTTCTTATAGTGAAAATATTGTTTTTTTTAAGAAAAAAAAATGTTGGCACAGATTAAAGGAAGAAAGAAGGAAAAAGAAGAAGAAGAAGAAGAATGCTACCTTCCCAGGAATATCAGGAATGACAGCTCTACTGCCAGTCGCAATCAGAATGTGCTTTGCTGAATAGCCTATTTTGGTACCATCAAGTTGTGTCACCTCAACTTCATGTGGACCAACAATCTTTCCCTCTCCTTCATACATTTTTACTCCCGACTTAGTCAGTAAACGCTTGTAAATTCCATTTAATCGTACTATCTCATCTGTCTACAATTCAAAAGATAACAAAAGTATATGCCTCAATATTAGACAAGAAAATCTGATATCAAATAAAACAAAATTAAGGACATAATGACAATTCTTCGCTAATTCCTGGAAGTATTACTATGGATAACAAAAATGGTGCCAGAAGAAATGATAAATTGGTCATATCTGAGAAGTGTACTAAAACAACTAAATTTGACTTTCCAACATTGAATTTGACAATTTGGATTAAATGCTACATTCTCAAAACATCTTACGAAATACGAAGATCAAATGCACAACTCCAACTCCTAGTTTTGCACGTTAGGATTAACCACTTTCTTCTATTCACCAACCAATAGGTTTCAAAAAGGAAAATTCCAAAAAGAGACATACTGAATTGGGTAAAAACTACAGGCAGGTAGGTGACAGAAGAAACAAATCAGGAGCTATAATTACTTTCCTTGAACTGGGGAGGACCACTGCCCCTCTTCGCATCAGACTGCACTATTGGTAATTTTCGCTTAAATCATGGAAATAACTTAGAGAGTTTATTGCAAATATAATTTAGTCTCACTGTATTAGAGCAGATTTACAGCATTCCTTGCCCTAACAGTGTGACACACAATTACCAGCAGAGTTATTATTGCAACCTTCGGAGAATCTCTTACAACTAGCTACAGCCCAACTTTTTATATACTTATACCCAAGAAATCTAATCAAAATGAATTATGTACTTCACAGAAAAATCAAGCTCTATAAAGTTAGTTCTGAAATTGATCAGAGGTAACATGCAAAACATTAAAGTGCAAGAAACACACCTTCTTTTTCAAAAGCTTCTTCCAATCAAAATCCACTTTCTCATGCACATCCCAACCATAACTTCGAGCATCCTACACAAACAACACAGGATAAATACAGAACTTTTTTCACAATATTCATGTCCACAGAACAAGATTACTAATAACTTCAAAATGACTCTTTAAATGCAGCCTACAATCATATCTCACTCTAAGAAATACTAAAGCTAGCATGCATGCTGGAGGCTGAGGACTAACGGTCAAATTCAAGTTAAAACCACCGGTGCTTCACGGTTGGGGGGAAGGTGTTCCAAAGTGAAAATATACCAATATTGCTGCTTAACGAAAACTAATGAACTCTGTTGCATTCTCGTAAAAATAAAAGTTATAGACATTACATTCTACTAACCTGAAGCTCAGGACCAAAAGTTGCCCCATACATCAGAATCTTTTTGGGAACACAACCACGAATAACACACCTGAATTCCAGAATAAGAGATAAAATATGATAAAGAATGTTCAGTAACCTCTACATTAAATTTGTAAAAACAATTAAAAATAATAATTGAGAGCTTTGAAGGACAACTTACGTTCCGCCAATTCCTCCAATTACTTCTGAGCTGATTGGATCGAATGGAAGCTCACAGATGCCAACCTTCAAACATATTTTCAAATGTAATAAGCAAAATGTTAAGCAACCGATTCTTTGAAGAAAATACCAGATGAGAATAACAGTTGACAGAAAAAAACATAGGCTTAACAACATCAATGCTAAAAGCTGTACAGATAGCTAGAAATAAATCATCGATATACATATGAAAAATAAAATAATTCAACCATCAAAATCTATTTAAGCCGATATATGAAACCTTCGCTCCATGACTAGCTGAAAATCTACTAGCACGAACACCACCACTTCCTGCTCCAATAACAAATAAATCGAAGTCGTAGCGTTCCTCCGCTTCAGCCGGATGGCTCAGTTCCCCATCTATGAGCATCTTCCTCGACATAGCTGATGAATATTCGAGCTAAAACTGCGGTAAACAGAAATTCACCAAATAGACAAACAACAAACAATCAAACGATAGAGCTGAATGCATTTAGACGCAAGGAACTCGCAAACGATATGCCTTCAAATGAAGAACTAACGATTTGTTATTAGAGAAACAAAAGTCAAATTAAAATTCCTAATCCGCCGTCGCCACTAATCAGAAGTACATAAGAAAAATCAACAGTCAACCTGGCGAGTACATATAAAAATAGAAGAACCAAAGAAATTCACGAATCTTAGCTCATCCAAACGCTACTAACACACAAGAACAGTCAATCAACGCATCAAACATTCAAACTCCATGCCTCAACAACCAAGATCTCTGACACTGACCATAAAACCTTCGGTATTAAAAGAAAATCAAACAAAAAAACAAAAATCACCAAGCATTCACTTCTCAAGTTAAAACAAATAAGCAGGCAACCAAAACCTCCAGGGACATATATTTCTATCATTTTCCACTTCCACTTCCATCATTTTCTTAGCAAAGAAACAGAAAATAGCAACAGAATCTACCTCGATGAAGTTGATGGCTGCAAGAGGAGAAACTCTAGGGCTTCAACAGAGAAGAAAGGAGAAAACGACGGCTCGAAAGCCGAGCGATGATTGGCTGTATTTATATGTACCGAGCTGTGACTCAGTGAGAACGATGGAGACCGCGAAGAGAAAAAAATCTGCCAAATGCCGTGCGGCTACCCGGCATCTTCGTTCCAGTTATTTTATATCCATCGGATGATGACGTGTCGCCGTTTTAACCGTCGCTTACTGGCGCCGTAAACCCAGTAATTTTGTCCGCATCACTTTTTCCAACTTTTTTTCCCCTCAAATCTATTTTTCTATTTAATTTTATTTTTAAAAATACTAATAAATACTCTGTAAATTTTTAGCTTTAATTTTAAATTTTAATTCTTTTTGCTTTATAATATTCGGAATTTTTAATTTTACTTCATATATCTATACAATAATTAAATATCTATAATTCTATAAATTTAATATTTACTCTATAGGTTATTTTAAAGAATCCTTTACCAAAATCTAAAAATTACAGCAAGGTAATTAAATTTTCACCCAAAATTTTCACCCAAATCTAAATATTTTTACCTTTATACACAAAAGTTCTATAATTCTATAAATTTAATATTTACTCTATAGGTTATTTTAAAAAATCCATGACCAAAATCTAAAAATTACAGCAAGGTAATTAAATTTTCACCCAAATCTAAATATTTATACCTTTATACACAAAAGTTACGGGTGCTTATGAAGTTATGTCTATTTTGAGCCTAAGTTATCGTGGCTTTGCTTTTGACTTTCCAAAAAGCTTCAGATCAATGGAGATAGTATTTCTTGAATTATAAATTCATAATCATTCCCTAAATTAGTCGATGTGAGACTTTCATCATCCAACACCCCCCTCGAACAAAGTACGTCTCCCCTTAATCGAGACTCGACTCCTGTTTTTTTTTCTTTAGTCTTAGTCATTTTTTACTATGCCTTCGAGGAGACTCGACTCCTTTTTTTTTTAAGTCATTTGTTCGACATTTGAGGATTTACCATGACACGACTAAGTTTAGGGCATGACTCTGATACCATGTTAAATGAACACGACTCTCGAGGGTGGTATGATATTGTCCACTTTGAGCATAAAGCTCTCATGGCTTTGCTTTGGCTTTCCCCAAAATACCTCGTACCAATAGAGATAGTATTCCTTGATTATAAACCCATGATGATTCCCTTAAAATAGTCGACGTGGGACTTTTATCATCCAACAAAAAAACACATACTCGTTATAGTAAAATCGAGCTTCAATTACTTATTGATTAAGAAACCAAATCTTCAATTTCAAGAATAAAACACAATTATATTTAAGTAAAAAGCATATACTTTAGATCGAGTTTCAATTACTTACGTGTTGAATAAGGTATGAATTTAATGAAATGGTCCCATTACACTCATTTTTTTGCTCTCTTTGGCTATTGAAAGATTCCATCATTCTATGTGTTTGTTTTCCTTCTTAATTTGGAATCTATTTTTATTACGCTCCTTCTTATGTTCAAACTCTTTATAGCGTTTTCAACTACTTCTTTATTTTGTCCCATTTTTCAATCTCGAGATTGATGTCGAGTATAAATATTTTTTTAAGCGACCACTTATAGTTCAACTTAACCCGAACGGAATGAAATGTTTTAGTATGCACAAAAATATTATAATAATTTTTTATTTATTAATAAAATGAGTGAGGATTGAATCTCTTCCATTCATAAAGCCTAATTATTAAATAGAATTACATGTATATTAAAAAAAAAGAAAAAAAAAGGCAAGTGTTTGCAATCAGCAGCTGCAAGTATCAAGGGCCTTGAGTATAATGGCCCATCAATATGTGGGCCTTGTAGAAGCCCACTGGACTCTATTGAAGGAGAACGCAAAACGGAAAAAGAAAAAAAGAAAGGTGATTGGGGTGAGAGAGGCTCGAACTCTCGACCTCAGGATAACTCTTTAGCTATGAGACCTACGCGCTAGCCAACTGCGCCACCACCCCTTGATGGGACAACTTGTAGAAGCCCAATAAAGTCTATTGAAGGAGAACGCAAAACGGGAAAAGAAAAAAAGGTGTTTGGGGTGAGAGAGGCTCGAACTCTCGACCTCAGGATAACTCTTAAGCTATGAGACCTACGCGCTAGCCAACTGCGCCACCACCCCTTGATGGGACAAGCAACTTTATTTTTACTTAAATAATTAGAACATGACGTGGTACGATAAATTTAGTTATTTGGTACTTTTTTTAATTATTTAAACTCTATCGTTTAAAAAGTTTTAATTTGATCTTCATATAATTAAAATTTAGAATATGACTTTTTTCTTAGATAATATATATTATTTCCTTTTAAATTTCAAACTCAATTTGTCAGGCATGAAAATATATATGTTTTTAAATTCTATTCATTAAAATGTGACAATCAAAAGATTCAAATATCCAATATCTTAGTCCAACGTGTATGTTAATTAATTATACAAAACTATCAATTAACAATTTCTCAGTTGAACGTGTATGTCTTAATTAGTTAAAATATATCATACATTCAATTTATATGCTTCTCATCGAATACAAAATCAATTTTTTTTCTTTTTTAATTTTATAAATTCTATCTAATATATCAATTATAACAAATCAACAAAATGATGATAATAAATTCAACCTACCTATGTGATCTAACACAAATCAACAAAACAGTTTTAGAAGAAAATTTTATAGAGAACTCAATTGTCAAACAATCTAAGACAATGATTAGAAGCAAAATGACAAAAAAAAGTCTAGAGAAAAGAGAATATTTACAGTGTGAAGAGGATGAAGCGCCAAGAAACTCAATGCCATTCTATTCCTCCAAGCGTAGTAGACCCAACTCCTTCCCATACTTCACCAAGCCCAACCTCTTCGCTATCAACACCTTCCATGTCGCAGTCCCACCACCCACCGCCACTTGCGTCTGCTCAGTTGCCGAAATCAAGAAGTTACCATGAATCACAAGGTTAATAAAACAGTTTAAACCGAAGAAGTTACCATATATAACTGTAAATATGTACTTTTATTCTTTAAACTTTTACCTTTAAAAAACTATTTTTTAACCTCCAACCTTATTTGGTTCGATAAATTCTTAAATTTTAAAATTTCTATCTATTTGATGGTAAATCTTTTAAATGGTATTTAATGGATTCTAATAAGTTTTTGAATTTTTTATTTTAACCTTTCTCAAAATACAGGATTAAATTAAACATAAATTTAATCATATAAATCAAATTAGTTTTAAAAAATTTAAATATATTACTGATCTAAACCTAAGTTTAGAATACATAGCTACCGCTAGCAAATATTGTTCTCTTTGGGGTTTCTTTTTCGGGCTTTCCCTCGAGGGACATCACAATCCACCCCCTTCAAGACAAGCGTCCTCGCTGGCACTCTTTCCTTCCTCCCATTGATGTGGGACCGCCCCCAAATCCACCCCTTTGGGGCCGGCGTCCTTACTGGCACACCGCCTCGTGTCTACCCCCTTTGAGGAACAGCGAGAAGGCTGACACACCGTCCGGTGTATGACTCTTATACCATCTGTAACGGCTCAAGTCTACTGCTAGCAGATATTGTCCTCTTTGGGTTTTCACTCAAGGCTTTAAAACGCGCCAGCTAGGGGAAAGTTTCCACACCCTTATAAATAGTGGTTTGTTCTCCTCCCCAACCAATATGGACATCACAGTTTAAAATCCGAGCAAAGGGAGAAGGAGGCAATTCATATGAGAAACAAAAGCGTATTTAGAAGATGGCAAATACTTACAGTGATTGTAGAGAGGTTTTGGTTTTTTGTTTCTGATATCATGAACCGCCTCCCTTCTCTTTTTCTCGGGTTTTGGGTCGCCTCCAAGAACTACCACATTCTTCTTCCTCGCTTGGCTCTCACCTGATGGTAAAAGTTAACAAAGTTCAAGTATCATCAGCTATTCAAACACAAAATCTTCATAGCATACGAGAGTAAGCCAATTACATGGGGTAGTGGAAGCAAAGCCTTCACTTAACATCTTTCTTTTCCTCGATTCTAGCATATCATCTGTACTGAAGATATCTGCTTCACTAGCACCGCTTAAAACTGAGCTTTCACTTTGGTTTGGTTCAGAACGCTTGAACTCTTCAAAAAGCACCTTTGAAATAGCTGATTCTGTCTGGGAATCCGTCTCATAATGAATTCCAATCGGTTTATTCATGGAGCTATTTGCATCCCTTGGACCCTGCAGTGAGGAGAAGGGCGTGGACTTCCCCTGTGTATAAAGAACGGAATCAATGGCTTTCCTAACACTCTAAATTTCATTTCCCCCTTTTTCCTCTCAGTATTTCGCATAATTCACATGAAATTAAAGATTCATCAATAAATAGTTTTTTAAAGCCGTATAAAAATAAAGAAGAAGAAACCAAATCGTCACCGAAGTTAAAATCACCATTGAATTTCATCGATCATCTTCTCATTTCAATTTTCTACGTCCGATCGAAAAATCAGACCTAAATAAACGCAATCTAAAACTCCAATTGACAGGCAGACAGAGAAAAAACTGAGGCAAAACTCGTTACCTTCACCGTCCTCTGTGGTACGAAAGATTCCGGCAGTTTTGCTAGCTCCTTAAGGCTCTCGCTGTTTACGCTCGAGAAGAATGTAGATTTGCTTTCGGAAACTTCATTCGAACTCTTGAAACTGTTTCAATCCATAAATTAAAAACGTACAACAAATTAATAAGCACATAAAGTCGAGAGAGAAAAATAGGAATCATGACCGATAGATTACGGATTTGAAGAACAGGAGCGGAAAGAAGATGAAATTGAACGCTGGCCGAAAACCCTAATCGGAGGACGCTCGTTGTTCATTTGCTCGAACTTGGAATGTCGGAAAATTTTAGGAGGACGGATTTTAAAATTCCCTCTCCCTCTTTCGTATATGTAGTCTTTTCCCGCCACGAATTTTGAAAGCACCGTTTTCGAAAACATTGTAATTCGTTTAAATTATATATAACTATTTATACTGTTTTTTTTTTTTAATAATTATTCTTACTTTATTATATTTCTTTTAATAATTTTCATATTTTTTTTTTCAATGCATTTTAACTCTTAATCAATTTTGAAAAAAATAAAAGCAATTTTTTAATTTTAAAAATAAAAACTTGAAGTATTATTTATACGTTTTAATTCTTACAAATAAAAAAACAAATCTTTATCAATTTTTTTAAGAAAACATTTGAATTTATAATCCATTTCTAAATTTTTAAAAAAATTATTTTATTTTTTTAAAATTAGGTTAGATTTTGAAAACATAGTACAAAATCCGATATGTATGAATATAATATTTATAAGCTTAATTTTAAAAAATAAAATAAAAATAAGACTAAGTCGTTTGAAGCCGATTATATATATATATATTTATGGTTAATTTTGTATCAAATAAATTTTTAAAATTTTAATTTTGGGTTGCATTTTTTTTTTTAATTCATAAAATATTAGATAAAATTTTGAATTTTGCCTCAAAAAAACACAAAATTGGAATTTATTAATCCATTAATTTATTAAAACACAAAATTGGAATTTATTAATCCATTAATCATTTTTTTTTAACTATGATTAGATATTTAATCTAACATTTTATTTAAATATTGTAGTTGTTGAATTATGTTTTTTTTTAAATAAAAACTTGTAGTTTTATTGGACCCTTTTTCTTCCTTTTATATATTTAAAATTTTAACTTATAAATACTTTATTTTCGCCAATAATTTTTTTTATTTATTATTCTTTTTTTAAACATTCTAAAAATTAAAAAAAAAATAATTTAATTTAGAATTTAAATGTATTTTAAAGAAAAGTTGAATATTTACTAAAAAAGAAAACAATTATAATTTTAAAATACATTAAAAAAAAACAAAATAATTATAAAAAGGGCTTTTAAATTAATAATAATATGTATTTAAACCTTTAAAAGGATGCAAAACACACTTTAGATTAAAAAAAAAATAGTGCAAATAATGTTGATAAAATAATTTTAATATATAATAATTTAATATCTGGAATTTTAAACCATAAAAATTACGTAACAATTTATTTATATACTTTAAAATTGGTAGATGGATTAAAAGTGTTGGAAATAAATATAAAATAGAGAATTAAATTAATTTTCTTGTGAAAATAATTAGAATATTAAAAAGTGATAAAAAATAAATAAATAAAATTTGTAAAATGGAGAGAGAGAGAGAGAGAGAGAGAGAGAGAGAGAGAGAGAGAGGGGCGAGGCTTGAAAAAGGGAACAAAGAAGAAGCTAAAAATAGGGGAAAAATTCTTCACCGTTCAAGTGAGTCTCAAACGGATTCAGCCTCTCCCTCCTTCCACACTTCGATCACAAAATCCAACGTCCTCGATTGCTTCTTCCACACTTACGGATCGCCGATTTTCATGCTCTAAGTGCTTTTGGAATCTGTTGCATTGAAATTTGACGCGATGAAGCGTTTCTGATTGAATATTATAACCAGAAAAACAGGAACAGATAGAATCGATATATATAAATGGCGTCTTTGAGCCCGAGGAAGACGCTTACGAATTCACCGTCTTCTTCAGGACGACCACCACAGGCGGTGAAGGTTTCTCGCCGGACGTCAAGTGGACGATTCGTAAGTCTATCTCGCGACGACGATTTAGACATGTCAGGCGACTATTCCGGTCAGACTGATTACATAAACTACACCGTTTTAATGCCTCCGACGCCTGATAATCAGCCAGGCGGAGGAACAGGTTCAGATTCCAAATCGGACGGTACTGCTACGACTCGATTCGGATCTGAGGCTCGAGGATTGATTAGGCGAGTCGGAGATTCGGATCCGAACGGCGGAGGCGGCGATGGTGATGCCGCGAAAGATAGGAGAATGTCGGTGATGAAATCGTCGAACAATAAATCGATGCTGTTGCGAAGCCAAACGTCTGATTTCGATCACAACCGCTGGTTGTTCGAAACAAAAGGAAGATACGGAATCGGAAATGCGTACTGGCAGGATGGAGAACAGGATCAAGGCTATGTTTCGGAAGGGATGAGCATGGCGGATTTCATGGACAATCCATGGAGGCCGCTCACGAGGAAAGTTAAAGTCCCGCCAGCTATTCTGAGCCCCTACAGGTACCAAATCATTACTATGCTTCATTCCTTACCAATTTCAATAACTTTACCATTACACACAATATCAATTAATGAATGGGAGGTTGTTCGAGGGCTCCATAGATCTCAGGAGAGGTTCTATGATGTATTTTATTCAAGAGGAGGATTGTTGGGAGGGAGTTCGGTGTATTTTATTCGAAGGGACGAGTCTCCATTAATAAATGGGAGGCTGTTCGAGGGCTCCATAGACTTCAGGAGAGGCTCTATGATGTACTTTATTGAAGTGGAGGAAAAGATCATGAGAATACATCTACATGGGTACTGAAGTCCTAAAAATAAATCAAAAGTAATGACAGTTTATGCTCAAAATTGACAATATCATACTACTTTAGAGCGGATTTCTAAATTTAATCTATAGGATCATTAAAATTTCATAATATTTATATATTATTAGTTGCAGATTTTTAATTTTTTTTTTCATTTTTATTTATAATGTAATAATTCTTTGTTTGAAATTAGGCTCTTGGTGTTCATTCGAATGGTAGTATTGGCGTTCTTTCTTGCATGGCGAATCCGAAACCCAAACCCTGACGCAGTGTGGCTATGGGGAATGTCTATTGTTTGTGAGGTGTGGTTTGCTTTCTCATGGCTTTTGGATATTCTTCCAAAGCTCAACCCTATAAACCGAGCCACCGACCTTGCTGTGCTTCGAGAAAAGTTCGATAAGCCGACTCCGACCAACCCGTCTGGGCGGTCCGACCTTCCTGGAGTCGACGTGTTTGTGTCAACCGCCGACCCGGAGAA
Organism: Cucurbita pepo subsp. pepo; assembly: GCF_002806865.2. NCBI lineage: Eukaryota > Viridiplantae > Streptophyta > Magnoliopsida > Cucurbitales > Cucurbitaceae > Cucurbita > Cucurbita pepo. Next base: position 2,450,766 of record NC_036645.1, on the reverse strand, counting down.
AGAACCGCCGCTCGTCACGGCTAACACTATTCTCTCAATCTTGGCCGTTGATTACCCTGTGGAAAAGCTGTCGTGCTACATTTCGGACGATGGTGGCGCCATACTTTCGTTTGAAGCCATGGCGGAGGCTGTTAGGTTTGCGGAGGTTCTGTTTCCTAATTTGAAATGAATTGCATGCTATCGTTTTCTTTATTGGTCTTTAATCTAGAATTTATGGCGAGTAGATTTAGAAATTATTTTAGAATATATAAAAATTAGTTTAAATCTAGTTAAGTTTTAGAGATAGTATAACTACCTAAGCTCACCACTAGCCGGTATTGTCTATTTCGGCCCATTATGTATCGCCGTCAACTTCACCGGTTTTAACATGTTTCTGTTAGAGAGAGGTTTTCACGCTCTTATAAGAACTGTTCCGTTCTCTTCTTCAGCTAATGTGGGATCTAACAATCCACTCCTTAGTGTCAGTGTACACACTACCTAGTGTCGGGCTCTGATACCATTGTTAGATTCCACATTGGTTGGAGAGGAGAATAAAACATTCTTCATGAGGGGTGAAAAACTCTCACTAACAGAGGCGTAAAACCATGGGCCTGAAGGCAATACGTAACGGGTCTCCCTAACAGAGGCGTAAAACCATGGGCCTGAAGGCAATACGTAACGGGTCTCCCTAACAGACGCGTAAAACCATGGGCCTAAAGGCAATACGTAACGGGTCTCCCTAACAGACGCGTAAAACCATGGGCCTAAAGGCAATACGTAACGAGTCTCCCTAACAGAGGCGTAAAACCATGGGCCTGAAGGCAATACGTAACGGGTCTCCCTTTCAGACTCGTAAAACCATGGGCCTGAAGGCAATACGTAACGGGTCTCCCTAACAGACGCGTAAAACCATGAGCCTGAAGGCAATACATAACGGGTCTCCCTAACAGACACGTAAAACCATGGGCTTGAAGGCAACGAGACGAGTCGAAGCCGACAATATCGATTTGACTATTATTTTTTGGTTGAATTAAATGATTAAAGAGTAGTTTTAGGGATTTTGATGAGAAATGGGTATGATTTTGATGAGGAACAGGTATGGGTACCGTTTTGCCGAAAGCACAACATAGAACCCAGAAATCCAGACAGTTACTTCAACATAAAAACGGATCCAACCAAGAACAAGAAGCGGCGGGATTTTGTGAAAGACCGCCGGTGGATAAAGAGAGAGTACGACGAGTTTAAGGTCAGAATCAACGGGCTACCGGAAGGCATTAAAAAGAGGAGTGATATGTACAACTCCAGGGAGGAGGCCAAGGAGAAAAAACTGGCTCGAGATAAGAACGGCGGCGAGACACCGGCCGAGCCGGTCAAGGTCACCAAGGCCACCTGGATGGCCGACGGCACCCACTGGCCTGGAACTTGGCTTAATGCAACCGCCGACCACTCCAAGGGCGACCACGCTGGCATTTTGCAGGTTCTTAATTTTTATAATAAAATAATAACAGTAAGTAATGAGTTTGAAATATAATAATTTATAAAGACTGAATAAATATTTTTGGAGTTTTCAAAATCAAAATCAAAGTAAAATTTAAAATTTTATATTTACCTTTATCACAATTTCATTTAAAATTTTATTTAAAAAATGTATATGTAATTATAAAATTAATTTATGTTTTTCTTGAAATTGCACAGGTAATGACAAAGGTACCAGAAAACGACCCAGTTATGGGGGGTCCAGATGAGAACAAATTGGACTTCACAGGAATTGACATAAGAATTCCAATGTTTGCATACGTGTCACGTGAGAAACGGCCTGGTTATGACCACAACAAGAAGGCTGGAGCCATGAATGCCATGGTTCGAGCCTCGGCAGTGCTATCAAATGGGCCTTTTATTCTCAATTTGGATTGTGACCATTATTTCTACAACTGTCAAGCTGTAAGAGAGGGAATGTGCTTCATGATGGATCGTGGTGGCGATAGGATTTGCTACATTCAATTCCCTCAGAGATTTGAAGGCATCGATCCCTCTGATCGTTATGCCAACCACAACACTGTCTTCTTTGATGGTAAGCCTTCATTCATTCTATGAAGAATTTTAAAACCCTAAACTCTAAACTCTTAAAAAGTGTTTTTGAAATAAGAGTTTCTGAAATGCTTTACTATCGACCATCCAAAAATTTAATTTTCAGCATTTTTCGAAACTTTTGAGCAAAAATGTGTGTTTGTGAGATCCTACCTCGGTTGGGAAAGGAGAACGAAACATTTTTTTTATAAAGGTGTGGAACAGTCTCCCTAATACACAAGTTTTAAGAACTTTGAGGTGAAACCTGAAAGGAAAAATCCAAAGAGGACAATATCTGCTAATAGTGGGTGGTGTGCCAGCAAGGACACTGAGCCTTGAAGGGGGTGGATTGAGGAATCCTACATTGATTGGAGAAGGGGATGAGTGCCAGTAAGGACGCTGAGTCTCTAAGGGGGTGGATTGTGAGATCCTACATCGGTTGGGGAGGAAAACAAAACATTCTTTATAAGGATATGGAAACCTCTTCTCGTTTTAAAAACCTTAAAGTGAAGCCCGAAAATGAAAGTCCAAAAAAGACAATATCTGCTAGTTGGGTTACTCCTTTACTTTGGTTTTCTTGCTAATTGAGCACTAAACAGGAAATATGAGGGCATTGGATGGTCTTCAAGGCCCAGTGTATGTGGGAACTGGTTGCATGTTCAGGCGATATGCACTGTATGGCTTCAACCCACCAAGAGCAAACGAATACACAGGCATGTTTGGGCAAGTCAAATCCGCAGCCAGAACTAATTATCAACCTCAGTCTGAGGAAGATGATTCTGACTCTCACCCTTTGACGGATCACCCTGACTTGGACCTCCCTAAGAAGTTTGGAAGCTCTACCATATTTACAGACTCCATCCCTGTAGCCGAGTTCCAAGGCCGCCCCCTCGCCGATCACGTTTCTGTCAAGAACGGTCGACCCCCTGGTACCCTGCTCATGCCTCGTCCACCTCTTGATGCCCAAACTGTAGCTGAAGCAGTTGCTGTTATCTCATGTTGGTAAGACTGCAATGCCATATTCTAATTAGTGACAAGTCATGAGATTATATATATACATATGTATAAATATACCGATATCAATATCGATATAGATATAGATCTAACAACTAGTTTTTTGGGAGTGCAGGTACGAGGACAAGACCGAATGGGGCGAAAGAATTGGGTGGATTTACGGGTCAGTGACAGAGGATGTGGTGACTGGTTACCGAATGCACAATCGAGGGTGGCGGTCAGTTTATTGTATCACCAAGCGCGATGCCTTTCGGGGCACTGCACCAATCAACCTCACGGATCGTCTTCACCAAGTGCTTCGATGGGCTACCGGCTCAGTCGAAATCTTCTTCTCTAAAAACAATGCTTTTCTAGGAAGCAAACGCCTGAAATTCCTTCAACGTGTAGCCTATCTAAACGTTGGCATTTACCCATTCACTTCCCTTTTCTTGGTCGTCTACTGCTTTCTCCCAGCACTTTCCCTCTTCTCAGGACACTTCATAGTACAAGGCTTAAACGTTGCATTTCTCAGCTATCTTCTCATCATCACTGTTTGCCTTTGCCTTCTATCCCTCCTTGAAGTAAAATGGTCAGGCATTGCCTTAGAAGAATGGTGGAGAAATGAACAATTTTGGGTCATTGGTGGAACCAGTGCCCATCTTGCTGCAGTTATTCAAGGACTTCTTAAAGTCGTAGCTGGGATTGAAATCTCCTTCACTCTTACGTCGAAATCAGCTGGAGACGACGAAGACGACATTTACGCCGATCTTTACCTCGTCAAATGGACGAGTCTCTTTATAATGCCGCTTACAATTATAATTGTCAACATCATTGCAGTTGTAATTGGCTTCTCAAGGACTGTTTACAGTGTGATTCCTCAATGGAGCAAGCTGTTTGGTGGTCTGTTCTTTAGCTTTTGGGTGCTGGCTCATATGTACCCATTTGCCAAAGGGTTGATGGGCAGAAGAGGAAGGCTCCCAACCATTGTGTATGTCTGGTCAGGGCTGCTTTCAATCACTGTTTCTTTGCTATGGATTTCTGTCAGTCCACCTGACAGTGCTACTGATGGAACCAATTAGGTATGATCTTCTTTCATTCAATTTTAATCAATCGGGATGTCAAGAAGCTCATAACCATGGTTCGCCCCTTCTAATTCATGAGGGTTTTTCCAGACCCAGGGGATTGAATCAAATCATAGTACAAAAAGCTATTAGGATTGTGTTTATTTGATTTGTTTGTGTGTTTGTTTGTTTCTCCTTTTAATATTCTTCCACATTCTTCCCACATTCTTCTAGTATTATCCAGTAATACTACAAGACAAGTGATGACAAAGGTACAATTGTATTATGTACATTAGTGTACTGGTTTAGCTGGAGCTTTTGTATCCATAGATGTTTTGATCTATGATGTAAATTTTTTCGAAGATACGTTTTAGATCCAGACATGAAAAATTATTACTCGAATGTGCTCGAGGGAGCAAATACTAGAGTCTTCTCTTATCGACTTTAGGTTTGTACTCACATTTTGTTATATTCTAAAGGATGTGTATCATTCTTTTGTCCGAATATCTAATGGCTCCAAAAACTATTCTCCTACGTTTAAAGTATCGATTTAGGACCTTTTTGGAATAACTTTGTAAGTGCTTTAAAAACACGAGTGTTGTTTTTAAGTACTTGAAAAGTTATTTCAAACCGGTGCTTATTCCCAGAGAAATATGTCAAAAAGGAATGAAAGGATCAATTGAAGCTAACTATCATAGTAAAAGCAGAGGATATGTACCAATTCAAGGAATCTAAGCACTTAACTAGGAAACCTGCAGGATATAGTAATTGATATATAAAAGTAAACATATGAACATTTATGCAAAAACTGATACCAGAAAATAGCCTCTCGACTTAAGTGGAGCAAGTAATTCGTCATAGCAGAAACTCGCGAACCCGAACCGGTCTCTTTATTGCATTCGTAAAACCCTACACATGAAAAACGCATGGCAGCAACAGTTGAAGATAGAATGAAAATTTCAAAAACTTCCATCCAAAGGAATATTTATAAAGTATATTTGCTTAAACAATGCTCTCAACTTGAAATGAATGACCAAATTTCCAGATATCACTGGGAATATTATCATACTTGGGCAATAATTGTTACCTCATTAAATTTAAACAGAAACGGACGTAGATCTCTCTCCAATGTAATTTCCTTCTTGTCGATGGAATCAGTGTTTTGGGAGCCTTTACCACCTGATTTTCGAAACCTAATTTAAAAAACTAAACAGGTTAAGATCATGATAGACAGCCAAGAACTTCTATGAAACATAAACGTAATACTACTACAAAATAAGTTAAAATATTATTTTGGTCCCGATCCTTTAGAACGTGTTCTGTTTTAGTCCATGTATTTTCAAATGTCAAAATTCAGTATCATTGCTTTCAAAAAATCTTAATTTAGTCCCTACTACTAGTCTATGGTGGACGTTTCCAAAAAAAAGTTGGTCTCTATTAGTCTTCCGTTCTAAACGTAAGCATNGTCCCTACTACTAGTCTATGGTGGACGTTTCCAAAAAAAAGTTAGTCTCTATTAGTCTTCCGTTCTAAACGTAAGCATTATAATGTGTTTTCTTGTATGAAAATTATTCTTATTTTATCAATTTCGACAAAAATTAACTTCAAGCTACGATCAAAAGTAATTTTAAGATTTATGTAGAGTCAGAAACTGAATTTAGATATCTAAAAGTACATGGACCAAAATAGAAAAAGTATCCGATGAGATCAAAATCATATTCTAACCTCTATATATCACAAACAATTATAAGCGAATTTACATGCATGAATTAGGAAAAGAAATTGGAAGTTACAAAAGCATGAATTAAGTTTTCTTTGAAACATAACTTAGAAGATTTGAAGAAGAAACAGAAGACATTGATATACCTGTCAAAGAAACTTGAGGAACCCAAAGCGGATTTTTTCTGGGCTCCTGAGGTCTTTGTACTAACACTTGGAGCAGAATTCCCATTGGAAGCTGAAGTTGGGTGACTTGGACGGTGCTGTGCCGAATAAGATTTTCGGTCGTCTACCTTGTTTTTAGCCGATAAGGCTGAAGGATCAGTTTTCATGAGCCCACCTCTTAAAGGTTTGTCCATGGAGCCTTCGTGGTTTACTTTCTTGGCATCTGATATATGCTCCAATTTGCCATAGCTCCCTTGGAAAATTTTTTGATTCTCAACCTATGCAGGCAATAGATCAGTTTCAAAATGCTGATCACTAGGGACAAAGTTTTATGATGAAAACTTATACAAGAATTTCAAAAAAGAATCTTGGACTTGAAAGAAACTATTGAAGAAAATGCTTTTGAGTTATATTTGCTGGTTAAAATAACTAAACAGTCCTAGTTTTGCAGGTTTTTCTTTTTTATAAGAAACCTTAATGAAAAAAATACAAGGGGATTCAAAAATCAAGCTCTAAAAAAAGGAGTCATTACTAGCTGCGAAAAGGGAATCCAATCCAAAAGAACGAGGAAATAACGCGGAGGCTACTAAATGAAACCTCTTGTTGGAAAGAAAGTAAAGACGAGGAAATACCACGCATAAAAGCTTATCTCCCACCCAAAGGTCCTACCAAAAAGAAACCTTCGAACCATCCCCAATAGAGCATCAGACGAATATCTCCGGTAGTTAGTCTATTTCCATTAGTCGGCCGGTGGGAGCGAAAAGTTTGAGATAAGCTTCATTGTCGAGATGGAAACAGTCCGGATCCACCGGNTAAAAGCTTATCTCCCACCCAAAGGTCCTACCAAAAAGAAACTTTCGAACCATCCCCAATAGAGCATCAGACGAATATCTCCGGTAGTTAGTCTATTTCCATTATTCGGCCGGTGGGAGCGAAAAGTTTGAGATAAGCTTCATTGTTGAGATGGAAACAGTCCGGATCCACCAGGACAAACTGAGAAAAGGAAGGAAGCAAGAAGAGGGAACTTTCCAAAGATTTTTGTTAAGGCCTTAGGGCTCTCCACTCGAGGTCCACTCAAAAGGGTGAGGGCCATATCTACCACTCTATACCTTAGAGTGTCAGANGCAAGAAGAGGGAACTTTCCAAAGATTTTTGTTAAGGCCTTAGGGCTCTCCACTCGAGGTCCACTCAAACGGGTGAGGGCCATATCTACCACTCTATACCTTAGAGTGTCAAATTCTATGAAGAAACGCCACAAACAATTCGCCAAAAGGGCCTCATTGCATAACCTCATGCTCCCTCTACCAAAGCCTCTAAGCTCAACAAGTTTTGTCGCCAACTCCCACTTAACCAAATGAGAACCACCCCCCTCCAGCAAGAAGTTCCTAATCAAGCTCTCAAACCTCTTACTCACTGAAACCGAGATCCTATAAACTGACAAAAAAAAACCTAGGAATGTCGCNTTCCTAATCAAGCTCTCAAACCTCTTACTCACTGAAACCGAGATCCTATAAACTGACAAGAAAAAACCTAGGAATGTCACTAGGAATCCATTTCCAAGTAAATTGTCAATGTATGAAGGAAACACTGCTGAAAAAATAAAGAAATATGTACATTAAAGTATAATATACTATTTTAAACAATATAATCAGGTTAGTAAATGTAAGGGAGAAAGTCAAAGATAGTAAAATTTTCAGTGAACAATTCTGAATACATCGAATAAATTATCTTACCTCATGAATCAACAATTGCTTCATGGGTAATGGAAGTACATTATGACAGCTTTCATAGCCCTGAATGGTGGAAACAAAAAAACTTAGACCAAGAGCCATAGAGTAACATTAAAACAAGCCACCAAGAGCATGACAACAACTCAAACCTTAAAACAAACAAAACCATCTATGGGTGGATCCAAAGCAAGAACTGAACCATCTAAAGTTGCTTCATGTCTGGTGTTATTGAGACGGGGATCAGATTTTATTTGCTTATACGAGATAGCATAAGACACCATGACGCTAACCAACTGAGTGAGGTTATCTTTCTCTTTTTCCGATAGCAGGTGCATGGCCATCTGTAAAAGTGGGTCACATGTTACCCGAAAGTAATAGCAATGAAGAAAAACATAAAGTACTATCAAAAGTTAAAAGATAGAATTGTTATGTACTTATTTTATTGATATGAAAAATATATAATAACATTATTTAAACAAAAAAAATTAAAGTTATTGTTGTTTTCTAATTGTTTGCTCTCATGTGGAATTTGTTATTTTTAGCATTAGTCTCCTTCAATTACTTCACCGAAAAGTTGTCTATTGTTTCAAAAAGAATACTAAAGAAAAAAAATTTCAAAAAGAACATCCTAAGAGGAACAAATACAAGATCCTCAGTAAAGGCTACAGAAATCAGCACAAAAGGAATGGAAAAGGTTCCAATTTGTCAGCAAAATCATTGGAATATTTTGTTGTAGAAGAAATAGAATGCCAATGTTGAGAAAAAGGAAAAACAAACATAGTTGGGCAGAAAATATAGACTGTGGAGACAAAAAAATTGTCAGCAATTACCGGTCGAAGAGTTCGGGGTGATATAATATGCAATAAAGGAGAAACCAAGTCTTCCACCAATGTCTTAGAGTTTATGTGCCTTGAAATAATTGGAGGAACTTTGCAAAGCCAAGACCTCAAATTGTCCGTCTTTTCCAATAACAATGCCCGACATCTGAGAGAACATGAAGTTTAACCACCGTTACTTTGAAAGAACAAAGTATCTTACATTTGAATCATTATTAAGTAGACTCAAGGATACCTTTGGTTAGATTTTGGCCATTCAATATTCGGTCTTTGAACTTGGGCCACCAGCCGATGTACGGTAATTATACAAGAAGGTCGATAAACTATAATGATTTAGAATGAAAAAAGAAAAAGAAGTTAAGACAAATAATTTAAACGGCTAAAATTTTGCGTTTACATTAAAATTTTAAAAAAAATTGATAGATGCTGAAAGTTTTTCACCATTAAGGTTCATATGATGTGTCTGCATAGCATAGTGGCCCATAAGATCTGAAATTCCAAGCATTTCAAGGCATTTGACCTTAAATAACATTGCTTTTGTCAGAAATCATCTTGGTAGTTGCAGAAAAATAGGAAGAAAAGTTTTTTTAAAAAAAAAAACTAAATGTGAGGAACTTCTTAACTTACAGTCTTTTGCATCACTGGATCATGATAATTAAGTTGCAAAATATTTTCATGAATCCCATCCAAAATCAAATCATAGTCACCACTGCATATTCAGGGGCAAAAAATTAGAACATGCTCTAAACATGGCATCGAAATAACAGGGTGAAAGAATTTCAATACTCACCGATACGATAAAAGCGAGTACAAATGTTCCATTTTATCACACGCGTTCCTGAATTTACCGCCTGATCTACTCTGAAGCTTCATTTTTCTTGTATAAAAAATCTAAACAAGATAAATACTGTCAAGTATAGTACAAACAGTGAATGAAATAAAGAGGCCATTGCCCAAAACAAAATATGGGATCATTTGTTGGCCATTACCTCTTTCCAAACGTCAAAGACACTTTTAGACATATCCTTTTGTCCAACCACTTGAGAACCAATCTCCCCCTAATGTCATAAAGACATAAAAAGACAAACCATAAATACAATGGCCATAAATTCATCCGGCCAAAGTTGAAATTTTTTGCTGAATAATAGAATCTTATTAACCAGAATGTATATAGGAGGACCAACTAGTAAAGCCTTTTAGATTTGATCACAGATAAAGGCATACAGAGACATTTAAAGGAAAAAAAAAACAATAGAATTCTACTGCAAGACCAACAATCTAGTCTTAATCTTCGACCTGCCCTAAAAATGGAAACTCGTCAAATTGAAGCACTGAACTCAACCTCGTCTCAATTAAACAAGAGGAACAAGCCACGAGAATCATACTGAAGTCTAATTGGATAAATGGCTGTTTGATTTTCCCCAAGAATTGAAGATTACTTTGATCCTATCTTGCTATGTAATGGTCATCATTTTCGCTGAAACATCGCTATGTAATGGTTAACATCTACAAGAAAAATTCTACCCCTATTCATAATTTCCAACTCAGCCATGCAAAAGATTGCAACTCAGATTGAACCATCAGACTCAACCTTAGCTCGTAAAAATAACAACCCATAAGGGAGGATCATGAAGAAGTCTTGCTGCATAAGGTTAAAAAAGAGCAATCCATAACAGAGAATAATCTTGTTGGATTAAGAGTTAAAAAGAACAATCCATAATGGAAGACGAAATATAAATATCTTACAGCCGAAAGGGTTTCTTTCTTCTTGTAGAGAAACTGAAGAGTGTTAAGGCAAGAGCGAATGTCACATTCTGTAAAATAACAAAGAACACGAAAGATGAATAAAATGGTTGGAAAGCTGATTTTTTAAAAACAAAATGTATTTCACCTGTATACTGTGCGAGGGCAGATAACGCCGCAGAATTTGCTCTCATTCCCTCTTGGTTACATATGTACTTGAGTCTAAAATAACAAAGTTTAACAAATGAACAAAAAACTGCGCAACTATAATAAGAATGTCTCGATAATAAAGGCAAAGGAAATATCATAGCAAGGGTGTGATAAGGTTTCAAAAGACGAGATTTCTTACAGACAAAAATTTGTGTGAAGGGTTAAAAATCGATGGCATAACACAATTATCAAATAGAAAAAAAATTACAAGATGAAATGATTTGCACACCACAGCTCAAAAACCAGTAACCACCATCTAAGTAAACTATTATGAAAAATAAAGATGGCAGGCATTTGAAATTTTTAAACAATTAAATACTTCACATTGTTGTTAAATAATAAATTGGGTAGATTTACTCATGATAAAAAAAATTAAAACCAAGCCTGTTTGAATACTTTAATCCAATATTATTATTAGAGAATCACATCTGGCGATATAGAATAATTAGGAAATTAATATACCTGCTGACTATACGATTAACTGTTGGCTGAACAAATACATGAACCCTGAAATAAAGGAGTGGTTAATCCATACTGTTAAAATGCGTAGAGTAGGAAAAAGAAAAGGATAGATAAACAGATAAAGGTAGAAGAACATTATCAATCACTTAAAGGCTATGAATACTATGCCTCCTTTCTTTTTCTTTAATAGGAAAATTTCAATCACCAGGTCATAAAATCTTAAATGTACGTTGTAAGAATTTTGTAAGTGTCAATCTAGGCATAAATAACAACCTTTTTTATTATATAGGTAAGCAAAATAAATAAATAGATGGATTATAAATCTCNTAGAGTAGGAAAAAGAAAAGGATAGATAAACAGATAAAGGTAGAAGAACATTATCAATCACTTAAAGGCTATGAATACTATGCCTCCTTTCTTTTTCTTTAATAGGAAAATTTCAATCACCAGGTCATAAAATCTTAAATGTACGTTGTAAGAATTTTGTAAGTGTCAATCTAGGCATAAATAACAACCTTTTTTATTATATAGGTAAGCAAAATAAATAAATAGATGGATTATAAATCTCAGTCTCACTAATCCAGGCATGAATGAACAGGAAAGTCCTAATTCTGTACATTTGAACGCTATAAACAAAGACGGGACATCAAGATTGCAACTTCTAAATCCATCAAAGAAAAATTACTCCTTTACATAAAAATATAATGCCATTTGCCCACTTATGCATTCTCTCACCAACAATCCGACAAATAAATCAGTACATTTCATGTTTAAGTTAGGTGAAGATGACAAAGATAACAAAATCGTACCAGTATTATTTGTAAACACAGATGCCTTTTAAGGCTAAAAAATTACATTGAAGGGCTTACTTTGCCATCAAACGTAATGATCTCAAGGCGGGTGCATATAGGTCGTTGCATATACATATTACCTGTACATTAACATTTAAGTATATGATTAAACAGAATTACATGTTAAGGGGAGGGAAGGGGCAATAGAAAGAACAACTGTGTCTCACAGGTCTAGATAAAGAAGCGCCTCTTCGCCCTTTTTGGGAGGATCTCTTTCCTAACTGGTCTTTAGAACCATTTTCCTTCTCGGCCTTTTTATCAGCAGAGACCTGTATAAAAATAGATGTAGTGGTAATATATAAGAAGATTATTCATTCAAAGTGACTTGGAAAAATCAGTGCCTTTATATTGTGAGTACAAGCTCATTGCATGTTAAGGTTAATACACAAACTCTAAGTGCACAGCAAATAGGTTTCAAAAAAGAGACTCTTTATCGAGCATTTTAAGTTCAAAATTATTTTAGCAACCTATCTTTGATATCAAACAATACTGGAGAAAATAATTCATCTTCATACAACTTAAGGTATAAGTTTATATAAACGAGTATAGCTGAGTGATAGAAAATTGAAAAGGAAACTTATGACCGATCTCCTAGAAGCTAATTAACTACAAAAAGAAATATAGTACAGATACAATAATGCTAGTAATGATAATAGTATGAAATTACAACAAAAAGGGAAGGAAGATCAAGCCCAAGCCAAGGAGGCTACCAAAGTCTCTTCCAAATGGTATAAAGAGAATTTAAATTAAAAATGGGGATAAAATTGACACAAAGCAAGAGCTACAAAGTGACATAGTCCACAAGCACCCAAGGGACCTTTCTTTGTCAATTGAAGACTTATTTGTTTTTCTCATGCCACAAAAGCCAATCGGAAGTTCTCGGCATCTTAAAATAGCCATAAGATCTTCATCTCTCTTTTAAAAGGGTGGCCATCAAGGAGTGAGGAGAGAAGGTTGTTAACTTGTTGATGATGATGCCAGAGCCGCCTGGGGAAATGGATCAGGTGTTGGAAAGATTACGAACACCCATTTATACAAAGAGCGCCCTCCTAGGGAAATGAAGCAAACAGGAAGCTTCTTTTGGATAAGGTTATGACCATGAGTAGTCACTCCTTTGATAATTTGTTTGATGGATTTGGTTTTTGTTAATGCTCTTTATTGGTGTAAATGTAAATGCCCTTTTACCAATTATGGTCTTTCCCCTCTTCTTTTAAATTGGAGAACTTTCTTGTAGTACACCTATTGGTGGTGGGAGTCTAATAACTCCTTTTCATTTCATTGATCAATGAAATTTTGTTTCTCTTTCAAAAGAATACAGTAATACGTCCACGGACAAGTTTGTAAAAGAAGGATTTTACCTTCTTTGTATACTTTTAATACTTGCATGCCAAAGAAAGTTGAAGAGAGAGGATTTAACTTATCTTCCCTTGTTGACTACGTTCATAAAAGGAGAACAAGTAATAGACCCTGTTTTTGTAGCCCAATTACCATTATTTAAGATAGAGAGGTTCATTCTTGAATTTCACTATACATTAGCTTTCTTCTAAGACCAAGGTCCAGAGTTGAGAGGGTTCCCCAAACCATAGATCGTCCCAACAGTTGGCATTAGCTCCATTTCCAACCACAAACCTAAGTCTTCTTAAAGAGAGGCCTTGGATCAGGGAGAGAGAAGTAGCCTAGCCAAAAATCATGTTGAGTGTATCTGTCTATGCCACTAACACCTCCCTCCATAACAATAAGAAGAAGAAAAAAAAACCTTTAAGCAAGATACTTCATTAGATCTCATTAGTTAGAAAAAATTTAAAAATATATACAGAAAAAGAAAGGAAAAGAGAAAGGTAAGACAAAACATACAACCAAAACTGGTTTTAAAAAAACGATCTCAAGGAAATAATACGAAAATATATTTACCATCTTTATAATGACATCCACTGCACCCTTTCCATCACCGAGTGCTCCATCAATTTCATCAATTACCTGCGTCATTTGAATTGATTGTTAGAAACTTCAAATAGAGCAATACCAAACATTATCCTTTTTCTTCTTCAACTTCACTTTACAAATTTGGGTGTCAACATGGGGGCGAAAAAAGGGAAAGACTAAGACTAACCAGACAATTTGGCCTTGCATCACCTAGGACTGAATTCATCTGAATGGCATCAAGAATCTTGGATTCAATTGTTGATGATGTCCGATCATCACTAGCATTGATCTGCATAAAAAGTTCGAACGTAGTTAAAACTAGTAGAAATATTAGAGCAAAACAAGACGAAGTAATAGATTTCATATATCCAAATACATGCATGAAATCACATAAAAAAACACAAATAAGATAAGATAACCCATGAACATTTCATCCAAGACCGAAAAAAATTAAAATAAGAAAGCGTGTGTGCTGATTCCTGTCTCTTTATGACGATAACGTGATATACAAATGACATAAAGTTTTAATTACTAACATATATATTAACAAGTTAACCCTTAGGCCTTAACTAACTAGAAGATGTTGAACCCTTAGGCCTTAACTAACTAGAAGATGTTGCCTTTGCATGTCAGAGATCGGAAAATAATGGTTTGGAGGCTAATCAAATATTTGCAAACAAGAACCAAAAGTATATGCCGACTTGAGAAAGAAACTTATTTGCCTTTGTCTGCACTTAAAAAAACAACAAACCTCCACCACATGATAGCCACAGTGTTTGGCAGCTACATGAGCTAGTGTAGTTTTTCCAAGTCCTGGGGGCCCACAGAGTAAGAGGATCTGCAGTAGTAACAATATTATTTTCTCTCAATTCACAATAAAATTGCAATATGAACCATCCCTTAAAACGTGTGAGGTAGGGATGAACCAACAATAACAATGGCTTTCGAAATCCTTAGCTTGTACAGGAAGATAAAAAATTACAATGGATGATATTTTAAACATGCAACGAAATGGAGGTGTAAACTACACAACTTAAATAATTATGATTTATTATATAAGCTATGAGTTTCTGTTTCCTTGCTCAGACATGAAGAGTCTCCTGAGCATCTAATTAGAGAAGAAAATGGAGGTACGGAGAGATGCAGCGCTAAATAGAGAAAATAAGGAGAGAGAAACTTCAAAATAAATTGAAAAATATAGGATCAATTAATAAAGCTGAAAACCAGTTAACCTTCCTTGTTGCTTTCTATTTAAGCAATTGGAAAGCGGGGGAAAATTGAACTACACTTGTCGGGCTTCTTGAATATCATCAAGTAGTAGCTTCAAATCATAGCACAAATCAAGACATTGATGATTTTTGGTTTAAAAATCCAACCTTCGAAATTTCAAACCAAAACAAAGGGTCTAATTCAGCAACGTTTCAATCATCAACTTTATTTACAATGCATACCTTCTGTTCAGGTGGACTTGGAAGCCTCGTCTTCTTGCTCAATGTGTCCTGACTGCCATTCGCAGTACTATTTTGTTGATCCAAGAAAGTAGAATCTTGAAAATTACCAGACCTCCGTCCTTGAAATTTATTCTTCCTAGTAAAACTCGAGCCAGAGAGCCTATGGTGCTGAGCAATGGCAGTGTGCCGCCTTAAAGAAGATAAAACTTCCTCTGATGTAGTCCTAATTTCAGATCCAAAAACACAGGAATCCCATTGTTTTAGCCATAGAAGAACCTGCATACAAGACCAATAGGTAAAGTTATGAATTGAAATAAGAGAAAAGAACTACTAAAAAGATCTAAACTTCAAATAGTTTTCTGCAATACAGAAACAAGAATTCAAATGTTCAAAGACATATTAAAATATAATACGTGCCTCGCGATTTGTTTGTTCATCACTAAGAAGCTCTGTAAAGGAACTAGGAGCATATTTATCCACCCAAAGTCGCTCTTGCACCACTGGTCCTTGAGGGGGACTTGGATCAAGCTGAATATCATAACTAGCCTCCAGGGTCTATAATACAAAAGATTGACTTGTCAGACAAAGGTTAGGATAAACTAGAGAAAATATGGTCACAAAAATGGAAGAAAGTATGATGGTCACTGGTCTAACAGTACTGTAAGCTCAAATTTACCCTTAGATTACCTCCCATACAATTTATACGAGCCAAATTAATCGAAAAAAGTGACGTGATGCATGTAAATACAACGTTTAAGACTTCAACTACCTTTTCACAATTCAACTTTTCAGAGAGTAGAAAATCTCAACTGATGCAAAGAAACAATAAACCCATTTCACTATTAAATTCTTATGAGCAACTTAATTCAACTTACGAACTCTCATACGGTCAATTGTACAATATTTTCACCGAATAGCAATGTGGGGCTACTAAAACTACATAGAAAACAAGTAATGATGGTTAATTTTGATATCTTGAGCGAGCACTAAATCTTTATGAGTTTGCATACCTTGGCCAAAGCCTCCTTCTCCGCTCTTTCCATTAAAACATTGATATTTTCTGGCATTATACCTGGAAAGCAGACATGGATAAATGATTGAAGGACCAAAAACTATGAGGGGAAAGAGATTCTACGTATGGTTATTCAATTGAGTGTCCTTGGTCTTACTTCCACCCCAATGATGAATAAATTAGCCATTTCAAGCTCAATTGTGACCAAATTACTCAAAACTACCAATAAAAAGCTAAAAAAGAGTACCTTCGTGACGCTCTTTCAAGTCCAATTTCTTGGACTCTTCCTTGTCCCCAAATCGGCCTAACTTTGCATAAACCCTCTCGTCACTATCTGGTGCCGTTATCGGCATAAAATCGCCATCGATCTCCGTTACGTACCTGAAAACCGTCTTTTCCTCCACTACCAAACTCGTTTCTTCTTCAACAGTAGAATTCTTCTCCCTGGGCGGGGAATATCGAAGCCAAGCCTCCTCGGTCTCCACCACTGAATTCTCAGTCCTGCTTTTCTTCCCTCCTGAAGGCTCCGCATCATCCGAAACCAACTCCATCGGCGCATCGGCATCGTCCGATCTCAGTCGCTTAAGGCCATTCACTGAGGAAGAATCAGTGACCGAATTCGATGCAATACTGGATAATCTGGGCGAGTTCGATTGCGGAATCGGACTGTCCGATGGCTCTTTTTCCAGTATTTCTTCTTCATCGTCGATTTCGGGCGGTTCAGGTTCCATGTAATCTTCATATAGATGAAAATCTTCTTCGAGAAGCTCGAGCTCGTCCGGAAAAGGAATATCCATATTCCTTTAGCCGTCTTCGGCACACAGTGGTCGATCGTCTACCGGTGACTGGGAAATGAGCTCACTTCTTCGACGCCGGCGGGAGATTGAGTGGAAAATGGATTCTACTTAGATTTATGGCGGGAACCGCTTCAAACGGGCGAAAATACCCGTTTTATGCGGTCGGGTCAGATATGGATTGTGCCCCATCTTTTTCGGTGACCATTTAGGGCTAATTATTTATTTAATTATTTTATTTTAAAAAATGTAAGGGGAATTATTATTATTATTATTATTATTTTTTTTTTTTTTTTTTTAAGGTTTGAATCTTAAACCTATTAGTTGCCTTTTATTTTAGAGGATGAATATGAATATTTAATTATTACGAATTAAATGTCTACAAAATTATAATTTTAAATTCATTTAACCAAAACAATATTGTAACAGCTCGAGTCCACTGCTAGTAGGTATTATCTGTTACACATCGTCGTCAACATTGTGATTTTAAAACGTATCTATTAGAGAGAGGTTTCTACACCCTTATAAGCAAGGTTTCATTATCCTCTCCAACTAACGTGTAATCTCACTATCCATCCCCCCTAGGGGCCCAACGTCCCTGCTGGCACATAGCCTAGTATTTAGCTTCGATACAATTTGTAACAGCTCAAACCCATCGTTAGCAAATATTGTCCGCTTTGATCCACTACATATTATCGTCAGTCTCGTAATTTTAAAATGTGTTTGCTATAGAGAGGTATCTAATGGATTGTGAGATCCCACGTCGGTTACAAATATGAACAAAACATTTCTTATAAGGCTGTGAAAACTTCTCTTCTAGTGTACCCATTTAAAAACTGGGAATCTATCAGTAATACACGTAATGGGCTAAAGCAGACGGTACCTACCAGTAATGGGCTTTGGCAATTACATACATATTGCATGTGAGTGCATTTTTTCGACCCATTATTTATAAACACTCGTCTTATGTTTAACATCTTTTCAAATAGCAACAAAGGTCCATGCACGGTCGACGACATCTACTAAAAAAGTCATGAATAATGGTATAATAATATTTTCCCGTTTCAAACAATAACATAATAATATTTTTCGTTCAAACTATGTTAGAATGTCGTTAAACCTTGTTTCAACCACGATTTTGTATGATTTTAAATTGACTAAGAATCAGCAGATGAGTTGTGGTAAAGGGTAAAATGTCACTCGAACCCAAAGCTAGCTGGTTCTCCCCGAAATGCGTTGAGGCACAGCAGTGATTGGACATCTAAGGGTAAAGCACTGGTTCGATGCAGGCCACGAGAGCGGTACCAAATCGAGGCAAACTCTGAATACTAGATATGATCTCAAAATAACAAGAGTCAAGGTCGGTATTGAGACAATGGAGGATAAGCTTCATCGTCGAGAGGGAAACAGTCCAAATCACCGGCTAAGGCCCCTAAATGACTACTCAGTAATAAAGGAGGTAGGGGTGCAGAGACAGCCCCGAGGTTTAATAGAAATATTACAATATTTCATTACATAATTTTTATTTTCTTATATTTATTTATATATATATATATATATATATATATATAATATAATGGGTAATCGAATTTCAAAATGAACCGCGGGAGCGTTTATTTTAGGATTTGTTAATTATTTATATATATTTTTCCATACGGTCCCAAACCAACCAACGTTCGTAATGATTCCTTACAGTTGCTAACTACATTTAAAGGTCGATGTGAATTTTGGGGAGCCTCCCGTTTCTCCTCCAATACTTCGAACCCCAAATTTTCCGTCTCGCTCTATATACGCGCGTACTCGAACAAAAAAATTCGAAATAGCAATTATCGGTAAGGAGTTTTTCAGCCTCATTCGATCTGGTTTGATCTTCTCCATTGATCTGAAGCTATTTCTCTCCGTGTCTGTATTGTTTTTGTTTTTTGTTTTTTAACGATTTTTTGGTGGCATTGTATTAATATTATTGGAATCTTGATCCGTGTTGTTGTTGAGTCAGGGTTCTGTCGAAAATGGTGCAACAGACGTTGATCTACAGTTTTGTGGCTCGAGGAACGGTGATCATCGCCGAGTATACAGGTTTCAGCGGAAATTTCACTAGCATCGCCTCTCAATGCCTCCAGAAGCTCCCTGCTTCGAACAATAAGTTCACCTACAATTGCGATGGCCACACCTTCAATTATCTCGTCGAGAATGGATTCAGTACGTTTCGTTTTATCGAATTTATGTTGCATTTTTTTTCTGATCCTGATCTCGTCATGATTCATTCGTTATTTTTGTTGAGCTTTCCCATGCGAGATCCATTTTTGGTTTTACAATGTCGTATGTCATTGTTACAGATCCGTCGATTTTTATCTTACGAAGGTTTGTTCATTAGTGCGTTGGTTTATTATAGCTCATGATATCTCTTGAATCGCATTAGGTTTCGACATTTTGCTTCTCTTGGATTGGTGGACGTTTTCGTTGAGTTCAACGAGAATTGAAGTTTGTTTATAAACATTAATAGGCGGCAATAAATCTACCAAACGATTTGAGGTTTTTTATAAAAAGAATTGAATTCGTGTTTTTGGTTACCTTGAGAGAGAAAGGAGCACGAGATCAATGTGGAAGCAGTAATATCATGCAACATGCGACCGGAGGCACACTGCATTGTTTAGAATCCAGGTTGATCTAACCTGAAAAGAAAAATACCGAATCGGAAATGGAGGTATCAGCTACCAACACGAAGAGCCTGGCATTGCTTTATTCGTTGAATTTTCTGAATTCCTTCCATTTTCCTTTTCTGAATTTGCTTGAATATTTAGCTATGGTTGAGGGTAGTAGCCTGGTAGCTATTTATTTCGTGGATGCATAATCTCCTTTGCAGCCAATCTTCAAGTTCTTTCGTGATTCAATTTTCATCCAACTTTCTGTTCCATTTTTCTTGGCACATCATCATTTGTTTTTCTTAATTGTGTTCTTAACATGTCATATTGTAAAAGTTTGTGTGAGAATGTGATTTAACTAACCCAGTTCAAACATGAATCTGCAGCTTACTGTGTGGTTGCTATCGAAGCTGCTGGTAGACAAATTCCTATTGCTTTTCTTGAGCGAGTCAAGGAAGATTTCAACAAGAGATATGGTGGAGGAAAAGCTTCAACTGCCGCTGCCAAGAGTCTGAACAAAGAATTTGGGTACTATTTCCAATGCCCTGTTATTAAATATATATCTAGTGAAAAAATAGTTTGATAGGAATCACGAACTTCCACAATGGTAGGATAGTATCCACTTTAAACATAAGCTCTTATGACTTTGCGTTGGGCTTTTCCAAAAGGCCCCGTACCAATGGAGATATATTCCTTACTTATAAACCCACGATCATTTCCTAGATTAGCGAACGTGGGACTCGCTCCCAACAATCCTCAACAATTCTCCCTTCGAACAAATTACATCATAGAACCTCCCCTGAAGTCTATGTAGCCCTCGAACATAGTTAACATAGACAATAAGACACATAAGATAATGCAACAAACAAAAGAAAGAANAGTCTATGTAGCCCTCGAACATAGTTAACATAGACAATAAGATACATAAGATAATGCAACAAACAAAAGAAAGAAAAAAAAATTAAAATTAAAAAATCTAGAGTCTTGCATTCTTAATAGTACCAGGAATTGAAGTTGCATTTTTCCCACGGCTTTCAGACAGCATTGGTAACTGATCTGTTCTTGTTTGTTGTTACAACCTTCAAAACTCATTTATAAACTAATTTCCATAGGTCGAAATTGAAGGATCATATGCAATATTGTGTGGATCATCCTGAAGAGATCAGCAAGCTTGCTAAAGTCAAGGCTCAGGTTTCTGAAGTCAAGGGTGTTATGATGGAAAACATTGAGAAGGTAAACAGGAGCAATAATGTTTTTACCAACATAGTTTCAATCCTGCCAATCAAAACTTTCTCTTAATTTCTTACTTCTGGATGATATTTTGTGGAACTAATTTGTTTTTTTTTCTTTAATGATTTACTTCTGGATGATATTTTAATCTTGAAAGAACTATTTTTCTATCTGTTTGGCAGGTTCTTGACCGTGGTGAGAAAATTGAGCTGTTAGTGGATAAAACTGAGAATCTCCGCTCACAGGTTGGTTTAAAAAAATTTCCTTTTTGAAGTTTATAATTTAAAATTCATACCGCTTGACCATATTATTATTAATTAGTCTCCATCTCTCACGGGCAGTGGCATTCCAGTAAATACCGTTGCCATGTTTAGGGACAACCTCAGAGTTCATGTCCATTGCATTTGTTCATCTGTCATCTTCAAATGCATTGTTTTGAGTATCCATTAAGAAAAGTAACTGATTTGGGAGTAATATTATGTTAAAATCACTTTTATTGCATTTAAAATCATTCCAAAATATGCTTTTAATAATTCAAAAGGTATGAACGTTTCTTGTCTGATCTCTGATCGTGAGTTCCATAGAAATTATCTTTTTAATATTGTAAAATACAATCCCAACGTAAGTCGCAATCAACTCGATGCACTTTATTGGATTCTTAACAAGTTGGAAATATTCCAGATCAATAGAAGCTATTTGATTCTATATCGATTTGTCGATAATATATATCTAAGGTATACTTGGTCGTTTAAAAGTGTTTTTGAAATAATTTTAAATATCGCTGTCGGAATACTTGTTTTTCCATACCTGGATGAAATGTTTGCTCGACATGCATCATAAGTTGATGAATTCAATGGTTGTTTCGATTCAGGC
This sequence comes from Cucurbita pepo subsp. pepo, assembly GCF_002806865.2. Lineage (NCBI taxonomy): Eukaryota > Viridiplantae > Streptophyta > Magnoliopsida > Cucurbitales > Cucurbitaceae > Cucurbita > Cucurbita pepo. The sequence continues at coordinate 2,429,025 of NC_036645.1, read as the reverse complement.
ACAGGATTTCAGGACACAAGGAACTAAGATGAAAAGAAAGATGTGGTACCAAAATATGAAGATGAAATTGATCGTGTTCGGAATTGTGTTGGCCTTAATTCTCATAATTATATTGTCCATCTGCCACGGTTTCAACTGTTGAGTTCCCATGTGCGTCGATGCATAATTGGACGATGTCGGTGGTTAGAGGTTAGATTCACGCACCCAACTTTGCAGATCTTTGAATTTGGCGTCTTCAATTCCTTCTTCTACGTTGGTTAGTTGTAACCCCCAATTCCCTTCCCTCTTCTGCTACAATATAATAATAATCATACCCTTTTAAGATGCGGGGAGGAGGCTCTGTAATTTGGACTGCTGTATATCTATATACACATATATATATATATCTATATATATCTATATATGCAATATGCCTTCAATCTTTCAGGTAGATCTCTATGTGGTCCATTGTTGTGGGTCCCTCTGAAATGTAATAGAGACACAAACTTGAAACTTCTTTCAAGTGTTCTTTCCTTGCTAAGCTTTTATATATAATTGTCATTAAGTTTTTTTTTAGCTTTGGGATTCAAATTTCCTCTATATTATATATAACTAATATCGTTTAATTCATAATACTAATTTTCAAAGTATAAAATATCGACTATATATATATATATACATGCGACATCTTTTTCCACTGACGTTNATAATACTAATTTTCAAAGTATAAAATATCGACTATATATATATATATATATACATGCGACATCTTTTTCCACTGACGTTCGGAAAAACCACTCTTTTTTTTTTGTTCCTTTCCCGGCTCTCTTGGAACGTTCATTCTTTATAATCAAACTCCTAGAAGTCGAACGCTCGCAAGTTGGGAGAATTGGTTCACATTCATTCTCAGCTAACCAACAGAGTGACTAATACATATATATAATATATACACATACATATATACGTATATACATATAGATACATATATACATACATGTATACATATATATATATATATATANTATAGATACATATATACGTATATACATATAGATACATATATACATATAGATACATATATACATATACATACATATATACATATATACATATACATACATATATACATATACATACATANTTGTCAAAAAAAAACAAAAAACAAAACTTACGTAATGGAAACGACAGGTTCCTGATGTCGGCGATAATGGCCGACAGTCCAAGCCCTAGATCGATAGCCCGACATAAGTAATCCAAACGGGAAAAGGCCTCATCCCAGGTTCGATACGGCCTCAAGCTGATTTTCTTCATATTTTCATTACTTTATTTTTCACTTCTATTGGCATCATTTAGGGGGAAGGGAAAAAAAAAAAAACTCTTGACTTCGAGGGATCGAACTCGTGACGACTTTGGATTCAATCCCGGCGACTTCTTCCTTTCTTTGCTTTGTTTTTTTCCTGCATCTTCTTTTTCTTCTCTTCAGCATTAACCCAGGTGTAGTCGCGGGGGATGGCGAACGGGTCTTCGAGAGTTTCTATCCTACTGCTAGTAACATTGGATGATGAACTCGGGTGTTGATACGGGGCTTTTATCCACTGAAACCAAGACGAACTTGAGGAATGTGTTGCTGATGGGCTCTCCCTGCTTGCTGCAGACGTAGGGCTTGACGGGGGCGTCGCAAACTCGTCAACTGGTTGTAGTTCTTCAAACTTTGTGAAGGTAACAATCACTCTGATGGTTGGAACCACAGGGATGGCAACCTGTGTAAAAAGTACAGCATCAATAACCAACTTAACTGAAAAATACCATACTATACTACTTCCAAGTTAACTAAAAAGTCGACACACTTGTCTCGACTGTCTCGAACCCANTCATACTATACTACTTCCAAGTAACTAAAAAGTCGACACACTTGTCTCGACTGTCTCGAACCCAACGTCACTTCTAAATAGAACAAAATCTTCACCATGTTGAAAACCAACAATCATAAATGGAAGAATATGATCATAGAGTAATCCGACTCGACCAGGCTGACAAAGGCCAGTTTCATGCCTGGAGTTTGCTTAACTTGGGGGCACAATTGACCAACCATGATATTCAAAGTAATATTAGCTAGCTAGCCACGAATCATCGGTTACCGGTCATCCAATCAAAGCAAGAATATGGCAAGAGCTTGTATAGATAACCATTGGAAACAAGCTCAATCAAATGTTTAGAAAACATATCACAGATTCACAGAGCTAAAGAAATGAAAATGAAGATACATGCAGGCCCTATAGCTCGAGTGCATTATGCACAAAAGTTACTTATAATTGGCTTATCCTCCTATCCGTAATAATAAAGCTGATTTCTTCACATGCTTGGAGAATGAAACTCACAAGCTTCCATAAATTTCGAGTTTTGTTGTGCGAGAATCCCACATTTGTTGGGGAGGAGAACGAAACACCCTTTATAAGAGTGTGGAAACCTTTCCCCAGCAGACGCGTTTTAAAGCCTTGAGGGGAAGCCCAAAAAGGAAAGCCCAAAGAGGACAATATCTGCTAGCGGTGGACTTGGGCCGTTACAAATGGCATTAGAGCCAGACACCGGACTATATGCTAGCAAAGAGGTTGTTCCCTGAAGGGGGTAGATACGAGGCGGTGTGTCAGTAAGGACGTTGGGCCCCGAAGGGGGGTGAATTTGGAGGGGGTCCCACATCGATTGGAGAAAGGAACAAGTGCCAATGAGGATGTTAGGCCCAAAGGGGGTGGATTGTGAGAATCCAACATTGGTTGGAGAGGAGAACGAAACACCCTTTGTAAGGGTGTGGAAACCTTTCCCTAGCAGACGCGTTTTAAAGCCTCGAGGGGAAGCCCAAAAGGGAAAGCCTAAAAAGGACAATATCCGCTAGCAGTGGGCTTGGGCCGTTACATGTTGAGTCAAGTAATTCNATCCACTAGCAGTGGGCTTGGGCCGTTACATGTTGAGTCAAGTAATTCTCATGACATCCATTTCATGCATGAAATGATATTCATTTCCAAGAATCAGGAGGGAAAAAAAAAGTTTGAACTCATTGGGTATTTCCATATATATGTATGTATGTACAGATATAGATACGATGATGTTAAGAGTAGAGATCATTTAGTATGACTTTCTTCAGATCAATCTATTGCTAGCAAACTTCGCAGCACATGTAACGATGAACCACACTTAAAACGAGAAAGTCGACTATTACCCCACACTTAAAACGATGAACCCCTCGGTGTCGAAATCCTACAAGAAGGAAAAACAGCATTCTCTTGCCATATCACCTAAACTAAGGAGTAATGGTGCTGTTATCTTCTAGTTAAGCTTCTTTAAATATAAATTTCAGCTTAAAACAATTATCATACCTTAACCGGAAAGGTTCCCATTGGGAGTTTTGTGGTTAGCAGTTCTCTCAATCGGCGAACTGCCTTGACCTTGTTAGCTAAAATATCCAGCAACGGCAGCAGTTCCTCAGTTTGTAGGGGAAAGCTTGGAGAAAGCCAAAGAACAGGTCTCAACCCCTTCTTATACTCATTTTCATGACTCCCATCCTTGTGCCGATTTTTGCTCGTGGACGTTGAAGAGGTAGTTCTGATTTCCCTTCCTCTTCGGTGTTCGGCAACTATCTCTACAGAATGTCTTCCGGGTCTACTGCTATGATTTTCAGGATAGTCCCCTAGAAGATCACCTGCTTTATCATCCAGAGAAAGGGAGCTTCTTGGAGGAGCAATCTTCTTCGGCGCTTCGCCTTTTCTATCTCGTTTCCTCCATCCCCCAAACCATCCTTTCTTTTCCTGACGTATATCTCCATTTCCGCTTCCATTTGCTTCCTCAATAGGAACTTCCCTTTGCTCAAAACAACTATGGCGATGCCCGATAACCCCGTCACCGTTCTCAGAAGCTAATTCGGATGAATCTAGTTTAAGTGCATTCTCGAGTTGCTTTCGCTCGTCCTCGGTTAAAATGTCATCAAACTCCTCGCCCTCGGTTTCATTTTCATTACAAGATGAGAACAACTCTTCATCTGTCATAGCCCCAGGGACCCTCCTGGATTTGATACTTACAACCACATTGTGCATATCATATACTTTAGCTTTCCAGGCACCCACCATTTCGGATTTCTCCTGGCGCCTCCAAGTCAACTGAGGCAAAAGAACGGCCTGAGTGACGTCGATTCCAGGTCTAAATATATTAGTCTGAGACATTGCTGTCACTTCTTGTCTAATTTCCTCTTCTGTTGCCTGAGTACCAGCACCATCCAAAGCATTCATTACCTCCTTCTCCTTGTGTGATACTATACAGAGTGAACCAGAAGGCATTTTTCCGTCCTCTGTCCCGTCGCCAAGAAAAAGAACACTCTGGTCAGCACGTTGAATTCGAAATCCATCAAAACCAGCCAATGTCATATCTGCCCTCAAGTTAGCACCTCTTTTCCAGATCTTGTAAGTATCTGAAGGAGCAATCCTGGAAATGAAAGGGATCACTGAACTCTCGAAGTGGAAAGTGATTTCCATGTAGAAATCCCTCATTCTTCGCATCGTCTCAATCAAGCGAGGCAATCTCCGACACCATTTTGCCCAAGCCAATGGCTGGTAATGCCGAACTATTATCATAGCAATCCCTTCTTGTCTACTGCAAATAGCTTCCTGAAGTGCACTCCAACCATGCTCATTTTGCAAGCTCCAATCTGCCCCAGCAATCATAAGCATTTCGGTAGCAGTCTCGTCCCCAAGCTTTACAGCCAAATGCAGTGGAGTGTTCCGATTCGGGACATCTCGGCGATCAATCATGGCAGAAATGGCATCAGCCTTGTTTTCCTCGGCTAACGAAGCAGCCTCCGTGCGAATCTCAGATGGATTACAAAGCCTAGGAAGGCCTGCAAGGATTCTCTTGAGACTGGTATAATCCCTAGTGGCCACAGCCTTGTGTACAGGGCTATGCGCATACTTGGAAACATCAATACCAGCCATGGCTCAACAGCATTCCAAATCAAGAGTCATTCAACTCAAAAACTCAAACAAAGTTCAAAAATCAAACTCAATAAGCACAGAGCGAGGACATTATGATTAGCCAACAAAAATGGAAGAATCTCTTGAATCCTTCCCGGAGTTCCAGCAGACTCAATTACTGGACTACACCCCGCCGTCACAAGAACACAAGCAACAGCCCAATAGAGAACGTCGACACCAATATCAAACAAAGAAGAAAGGTTTCTCAAGTGGACCAATGAGAATATCCTTCAATTCAAGATATCTCACCTTCTCCTCCTCCTGTTTGCTTCTTCCATGACCCCAAATAGAGACCAAGATTGGGGGAAAAAGAGCCTAAACCCACCCTTTTTCTCTCTCTCTCTTCAAGTAGAAAAAGAACAAAAAGATCCTTGTGATCCAATCCAGATCAGACAAACCCAAAAACATGCATGTGGGTGCGTGAAGAACAGATTACAAATCGAGAGGAAAAAGAAATACAATCAATACCAGTATAATCTGTAAAGAAATGAATAAGAACATGAAAAGGAATCAAGAAAGGAATACAACAAAAAGGCAGGAAAACCCCACCATCCAAGCAAAGGGCAAAAACCAAACAACAAATGATTATTGTATCAAAAAGAGTAACAAAAGCAAAAGGCGATCGCTCGCACGAGCGTTTGGTAGGCAAACAAACAGAGATTGAAACAGCGATCTACAAGAAAGAGATCGAAGGGATTTGATTTTGGAAGGGTTTTGCCAAAGAGATGGAGCGTTTCAAAATTGAAATCGAATCAAATTGCATATAGCATTTATGAAAGCGAAAGAAAATGAAGTAATTGAGGATTTTAACTCGAAATGGTTTTACCTCCGCGAATTGAAAGCCTTTATCGGATAAGAACAAAGAGGAGTCTAATAGGAAGTCAGAAGAAGACANCGCGTTTCAAAATTGAAATCGAATCAAATTGCATATAGCATATATGAAAGCCAAAGAAATTGAAGTAATTGAGGATTTTAACTCGAAATGGTTTTACCTCCGCGAATTGAAAGCCTTTATCGGATAAGAACAAAGAGGAGTCTAATAGGAAGTCAGAAGAAGACAGATTATCCATAATGGAAAGTCGCCATGTGAGAGCCACAAAAGGAGGAGCTTGCGCTTCCACTTTCTTTCTCCTTTCCTCCATTAATTTTCCATTAATTTGATAAAAACTAAAAATTTAATCAAATTAATTAATTTTTTATTCATTAAATATTAATAATAATTTTTATAGTAATTTTAAAATTATAACATAAATTTAATAACCACTAATATTTTTTAAAATTTTTTTTTAAAATAGAGATTAAATGAGATACACTAAACTAAAATAAAATAAATTTTAAATTATACGAACTAAAATANTAAAGTCGCCATGTGAGAGCACAAAAGGAGGAGCTTGCGCTTCCACTTTCTTCCTCCTTTCCTCAATTAATTTTCCATTAATTTGATAAAAACTAAAAATTTAATTAAATTAATTAATTTTTTATTCATTAAATACTAATAATAATTTTTATAGTAATTTTAAAATTTATAACATAAATTTAATAACCACTAATATTTTTTAAATTTTTTAATTTTTTTTTAAAATAGAGATTAAATGAGATACACTGAACTAAAATAAAATAAATTTTAAATTATACGAACTAAAATAAAATTTATTTATTTTAATAACTAATGTCGTATATTAATAAAATCATTTTTTTGATTGAAATTAAAGAATTTCAATATAAATTATAAAAAATATAGAGTATATTTATATTTAAATTCAATTTTACGAAATTAAAAGTTTTGAGATAGATTTTAATAATTCATATTAGTAAAAAAAATTATTAAAAAGTAAATATTTTACTTATAATAATTTTAATTTCATCCATTAAATTTTAAAGTTACCTACTGTAATTTTTTTTATTACAAAAAAAAACTTTATAAATATATATAGACTAAAGGAAATGAAGACAAATGAACATTTTTAAAAATATAAATTAAAATACCAATGTCTCAAAATTATTCGTGTATATTTATTTAATTACTATTCAATTAGAATTATGTTGACAACCCTATTATCCTCTTAATTATAATTAAAATAGCAAAAAAAAAATAAATTAAAATATTATTTGAAAATTTTGTATTAATTTATTGGCTACTTATGTATTATTAAATACAATTATCATAATTACTAAAATTTAAATAATGTTACGCTTTTAAATGGAATTAATTTGATGAATAATGACATTAATTATTGGGTATTTTATTAAAAAAATTATTTTTTAGGTGAGTTCATTTATGGTTAAAAAATTTTCAATTTAGTCAAATTTTACGTAATGTTTGGAATTTAATTAAGAATAATATCATCAATTATGGGATATTTTTAGAGACAACTTCCCATCAAGTTTTCGTATTTACTCTGTAATGTGTTTGGAAAAAAGTTGAACCATGCTTCTACTGTCGTGGGTGTACGAGACCCACTCCTATAAATGATTGACTCACTTCAACCTTTATCATTTTGCATGTAGATTGGGTTGGGTTAGGTTCGAAAAAATAAAATTTTCGAGTTATTGAATTAAATCAGATGGTTGGATTTTATTTATTTAGTACTCTTCAAAAAAAAAATCATACTCATTCACATCACATTAGTAACATCAAAATAAGAGTAAGGTTGGATTAGACTATAACATTCGGCTCGTATAAAAAAAAAAATGTGAACCCACGGATCAAAATTTTATTAATTTAATAAAAAAAATCAGTCAACCCAAACAGCTTGGGCCCAAAATGATGATGGGCCATCAGTTTAGGCCCAAATGTAGGCCCAAATAGACATTGGTCCCTGTCTTTTAGCCGTTTTAAATATAATTGAAAATAAATATATATAAGTATTATGGTTGTAAAAACTTATTTGATTATAAATTTAATAAAAATTTAGGAATTGTAGTGTGTCGATATGTATTAGAACTTATGTTCGTATTTTAAATTGAACCTATGTAATAAAAATAATATATTTCTTCTTAAAAAATATTAAGTCAAATTATTATTTAGACTGATTTTTGTGAATAAAATAATTAAAATAATTAAAATTTTAATGGGTTTAAATAAAAAGTAAATATTTTACTTATAATAATTTTAATTTCATCTATTAAATTTTAAAGTTACCTGACTGTAATTTTTTTTATTAAAAAAAAACTTTATAAATATATATAGACTAAAGGAAATGAAGATAAATGAACATTTTTAAAAATATAAGTTAAAATATCAATGTCTCGATTTTTTAAATTATTCGTGTATATTTATTTAATTACTATTCCATTAGAATTATGTTAACAACCCTATTATCCTCTTAATTATAATTAAAATAGAAAAAAAAATAGTTTAAAATATTATTTGAAAATTTTGTATTAATTTATTGGCTACTTACCTATTATTAAATACAATTATCATAATTACTAAAATTTAAATAATGTTACGCTTTTAAATGAAATTAATTTGATGAATAATGACATTAATTATTGGGTATTTTATTAAAAAAAATTATTTTTTAGGTGAGTTCATTTATGGTTCAAAAACTTTCAGTCAAATTTAACCTAATGTTTGGAATTTAATTAAGAATAATATCATCAATTATCGGATATTTTTAGAGACAACTTCCATCAAGTTTTCGTATTTACTCTGTAATGTGTTTGGAAAAAAGTTGAACCATGCTTCTACTGTCGTGGATGTACGAGACCCACTCCTATAAATGATTGACTCACTTCAACCTTTATCATTTTGGCTGTAGATTGGGTTGGGTTAGGTTCGAAAAAATAAAATTTTCGAGTTAATTGAATTAAATCAGATGGTTGGATTTTATTTATTTAGTACTTTAAAAAAAAAAAATCATACTCATTCACATCACATTAGTAACATCAAAATAAGAGTAAGGTTGGATTAGGCTCGTATAAAAAAAATGTGAACCCACGGATCAAAATTTTATTAATTTAATAAAAAAAATCAGTCAACCCAAACAGCTTGGGCCAAAATTTGGCCCGAACAGTTTGGGCCCAAAATGATGATGGGCCATTAGTTTAGGCCCAAATAGACATTGATCCCTGTCTTTTAGCCGTTTTAAATATAATTGAAAATAAATATATATAAGATATTATGCTTGTAAAAATTTATTTGATTATAAATTTAATAAAAATTTAGGAATTGTAGTGTGTCGATATGTATTAGAACCTATGTTCGTATTTTAAATTGAACTATGTAATAAAAATAATATATTTCAAATTATTATTTAGACTGATTTTTGTGAATAAAATAATTAAAATAATTAAAATTTTAATGGGTTTAAGAAATATATATATAATTTATAACTTCGAAAAAAAAAACGATGGACTTAAAAGGAAAAAAGAAACTGGTTACAAAGCACAAAAACGGAATAAATATTTATCGACACGTCGTTTAGTGACTGATGACGTCAGCAAACTCCGTCTTCTTGTTGTTGAATAAACGCTCCTCGCTTATCCGTTGCCATATCCTTCTTAAACCCTGATTCTGCCGCTGCCGCCGTCCATTTCCGCCGGCAAAATGCAGTCGGCGATAATATCTCCGTCTCCACGCGCCGCCCCGTTTATCGCAGTCACACCATCGACCAATATCCAACGAAGGCGTCCTTTCTTTGTTAGAGCCTCGATTTCCAATGTAGAGTCTCCATCGCCCAGTGCCCCCGCCGTTCAAAAGCTCAACAAGTATAGCTCTCGCATTACCGAGCCGAAGTCGCAGGGCGGATCTCAGGCGATTCTGCACGGCGTTGGCCTCTCCGATGACGATCTCAGCAAGCCGCAGATCGGCATTTCGTCGGTCTGGTACGAGGGAAATACCTGCAATATGCACCTGTTGCAGCTCTCCGAGGCTGTCAAATATGGAGTTCAAGCAGCCGGCATGGTTGGCTTTAGGTTCAATACGATTGGCGTTAGTGACGCCATTTCGATGGGAACCAGAGGCATGTGCTATAGCTTGCAGTCGAGGGACTTGATTGCTGATAGCATTGAGACTGTCATGAGTGCTCAGTGGTACGACGGGAATATCTCCATCCCTGGCTGTGATAAGAATGTGAGTTTTCTCTTAGCTTCTTAAATTTGGATTTGGGTTTCTGTAAGCTTATGAACACTATTTGATGCATGCGTTTCTTTGTTTAGTTTTTCACTTCTGAANTTAAATTTGGATTTGGGTTTCTGTAAGCTTATGAACACTATTGATGCATGCGTTTCTTTGTTTAGTTTTTCACTTCTGGAATCTTAGTCAATTTTTTAAGAACAAAAACAGGTTAAATGACTTGAAGTTTTCAAAATTAGATTAGGAAACAAAGAACACCATTAAGGAACAAGCATGATTCTTTAAAAGGTTAAGTTACATGTTTAGTTCAATCAATCTATTTGGTCTTCAAACTTCACCGAATTGAAAGTTAATCGACTTATCGAGACACATATTAAAGTTCAAAGACCAAATAAACACAAATCTAAAATATTAGGACTAAACTTGTAATCAAATATTTTATAAACGATAAGAACGTCATTCAGCTTGATCTAGGAGGTAAATATTTTTTTCTTTTGGAGAAATAATGGTTATCTGTATGGAAATCTTACCTTGCTGAATCAGGTGTGATCTNAAAAAAAAAAAAAAAAAAAAAAAAAAAAAAAAAAAAAAGAACTCAGTGAAGAGCTCTAGTTGTTTTTCGTTCATAATTACAATTGTGTGCTGATCCCTGGCTGTTCTACAGATGCCTGGTACAATAATGGCGATGGGAAGGCTGAATCGACCGAGTATTATGGTTTATGGTGGAACCATCAAGGTTCGGGACTCGGATTTCATATCCATGACTTGAATATAAACTTTCAATTGAATCTTATGTTTATCAAGAAGTTGTTTGTAATTTATATTTTTTTCTGTTGTCTTTTCTTCTGCAGCCTGGTCATTTTGAAGGCCATACATACGACATTGTGTCTGCATTTCAGGTATTTACATAACAGAGGCAAAGCCTAAGAAATTTTAATTTTTAGTTATTTCATTTAGAAGTCTCAAGTTTAACATATAAAGTTATTTATGTTTAAACCACGTTATGTATATGTAAAATTCTTGAACACAACGTTTCTTTTTGGGATCATCTCTTCGGGTCTACATAAACATGCAACTACAAGCCTTGATTAAGAGGAGGCTGTTTGAGGGCTCCATAGGCCTTAGGGGAGGTTCTATAGTGTAATTTGTTCGAGGGGAGGATCGTTGGGATAGAGTCCCACATTGGCTAATTTAGTTCGAGGNCCTTAGGGGAGGTTCTATAGTGTAATTTGTTCGAGGGGAGGATTGTTGGGATGGAGTCCCACATTGGCTAATTTAGTTCGAGGGGAGGATTGTTGGGATGGAGTTCCACATTGGCTAATTTAGGGAATGATCATGGCTTTATAAGCAAGAAAAAGTATCTCCATCGACATGAGACCTTTTGGGGAAGCCCAAATCTAAGTCATGAGAGCTTATGCTCAAAGTAGACAATATCATACCACTGTGGAGATCCGTGATTCCTAACCGTATATATGTCGATACCTGTTTGATTAAAAAATTTCTTAATAACAGAGCTTGTTCTTCAAAATTTTAAAGTACCATGTAAACTTGTTTTAATTATTGCACTTAGGTATATGGAGAATATGTAAGCGGGTTGATAAGTGATGAACAGAGGAAGAATGTTGTCCGCAACTCCTGCCCTGGCGCTGGGGCTTGTGGTGGTATGTATACAGCTAATACAATGGCTTGTGCTATTGAAACTATGGGCATGTCTCTTCCTTACAGGTAAGATATATCTCCAGTCTACAATATTTGTGAGCAAAGGCATTCTCAAGATTTATCTTATTTCTCCTCTGATTCATGTTCCCTAAAGCTCGTCAACGCCCGCTGAGGATCCACTAAAGTTGGACGAATGCCGTTTAGCTGGAAAATATCTTCTGGAATTATTGAAGATGGATTTGAAACCCCGGGATATTATTACAGAAAAATCACTACGAAATGCAATGGTTGTTGTTATGGCTTTGGGTGGTTCCACTAATGCAGTGCTACACTTGATTGCTATAGCAAGGTGAGGAGAGCCAGATGACAAATTATTCCTCGACTTATGACCTCTTTACTGGAGAAATCGCCGTGGCTAATGGAAATATTCTTGGCAGGTCTGTTGGTTTGAATTTAACCCTCGATGATTTTCAGAAGGTCAGCGATCAGGTTCCTTTACTTGCCGATCTTAGGCCGAGTGGAACATATGTCATGGAGGATATTCACAAGGTCTGCATTTTATTTTCATCTCATTCCCGATCTTAGGCCTAGTGGAACATGTACCGGTACACTATTCTTACGGTCGTTCTTCTTGATAAGTATTGCAACATTTGTTTTGATAGATTGGAGNGAAGGTCAGCGATCAGGTTCCTTTACTTGCCGATCTTAGGCCGAGTGGAACATATGTCATGGAGGATATTCACAAGGTCTGCATTTTATTTTCATCTCATTCCCGATCTTAGGCCTAGTGGAACATGTACCGGTACACTATTCTTACGGTCGTTCTTCTTGATAAGTATTGCAACATTTGTTTTGATAGATTGGAGGAACACCTGCAGTTATTCGTTATTTGTTGGAGAACGAACTTTTAGATGGAGATTGTTTAACTGGTATATTTCGACAAATATTTACATGGCATTTGCAGTTTTACTTCAGCGATTTCCATTAGTGACGTTATTCTCATTTTTTGTTCTTAGTCACGGGAAAAACGTTGGCCGAAAACGCTAAACTTTTCCTACCCCTAACTGAAGGGCAGGTATAATGGCTTTGAGATTAATGCATCCACGATTTCACAATTCAGGTTATAATTCTCAAGAAAATTATAACTACACCTCTTGTTCTTTTAATGGCAGGATGTTATTCAATCTTTGGAGAATCCCATCAAGAAAACAGGGCACCTTCAAATATTATATGGAAATCTTGCTCCCGAGGGTTCAGTAGCTAAGATCACTGGAAAGGAGGGGCTATATTTCTCTGGTATCGTTTACTATAGCTTACTACGAGTTATTGCAAGGAATGAACATAAAGTTCTCTGAAAACAAATGATTCTACTTAAAAAAATCTGTTTTGCAGGTCCTGCTCTTGTTTTTGAAGGGGAAGAATCGATGATTGCAGCAATAACAGAGGACCCTTCAAGTTTTAAGGTACTGATGACATTTCGTAAATTGTAAGGAGTGGACGTATGGATACGCAACACATGCATATACGCGCACGTGCAAGTACTCGTATTTCTTTTGTATGTTCTAACTGAAGTTAAATTGGTTTAATCGTTTANTGTTTTGCAGGTCCTGCTCTTGTTTTTGAAGGGGAAGAATCGATGATTGCAGCAATAACAGAGGACCCTTCAAGTTTTAAGGTACTGATGACATTTCGTAAATTGTAAGGAGTGGACGTATGGATACGCAACACATGCATATACGCGCACGTGCAAGTACTCGTATTTCTTTTGTATGTTCTAACTGAAGTTAAATTGGTTTAATCGTTTAGGGGAAAACGGTGATCATTAGGGGTGAGGGCCCTAAAGGGGGACCGGGCATGCCTGAAATGTTAACACCGACTAGTGCCATAATGGGGGCTGGTTTGGGGAAGGTATGGTGTTTGAACTCATTAGATTATAACCTCTCTGAAGTCAAATTCATCTTTACACTGCCATTGACATCTACAGGAAGTGGCATTGCTGACTGATGGTAGATTCTCTGGTGGTTCACATGGCTTCGTTGTTGGTCACATATGCCCTGAAGCATTGGTGCGTTTTATTTCTCACTTTCGTTAAACTATTGAACTTCATTGAAACAATAGAAGCTTAGTGTAGAGAGAGTTCGATCTCTTGGTCGAAGAGATATGCATTAACTATTTGAATTAATACCGCTCAGAGTAGGGAGAATTCAATAGATCGAGGAACAAATAGCAATGTTTCTTCAGAGAACGAAACCTTTTTGGTTTCAGTTTGTATTTGGTCCTTTTGGCACACAAGAGAAATAGAAATAGAGTTTCACAAGAATGAAGATTCAAACCTTTGATCTCTTAGTCGAAGAGGTATGCATTAACTATTGAACTAATAGCGTTCAGAGTAGGGAGAGTTCAATATGTCGGAGGAACAAATAGCAATGTTTCTTCAGATAAAGAAACCTTTTTGGTTTCAGTTTGTACTTCGTCCTTTTGGCACACAAGAGAAGAACGAAGATTCAAACCTTTGATCTCTTGGTCGAAGAGATATGCATTAACTATTTGAATTAATAGCGTCCAGAGTAGGGAGAATTCAATAAGTCGAGGACCAAATAGCAATGTTTCTTCAGAGAACGAAACCTTTTTGGTTTCAGTTTGTACTCTCCGTCCGGCACACGAGAACCGGAGTTTCACAAAAACTTTTGGAGTAAAGAATGTAACATCAAAGTTTAGACTTTAAGATAAAGAATGCAAAGTTTTCTCCTTTTCCTCCCCCCTTGTGCCCCCATCTTTGATCAAATAATGTTCAAATGCTGCTTCTGTAACCATTATGCAGGAAGGTGGACCAATTGGGTTGATTCGAAATGGTGATATCATCAACATCGACGTCCAGAACCGGAGTATTGATGTTCAATTATCCGAACAAGAGCTGCAAGAACGAAGAAAGAACTGGATTCCACCTGCATACCGGGCAACCCGAGGCGTTCTCTACAAGGTTCGTGTCATACATGACCATCTCTACGCTTCCCATGTCTGAAACTTTCCTTCATGTAACATGAAACTATCCTCGTTCTTCGTCTTCAGTACATCAGGAACGTGCAGGCGGCATCGAAAGGGTGTGTGACGGACGAGTAGGACGAACCAGGAGGCTGTAGTTAGAGACCCTTCCTCTAGTTCCCATTTAGAGTTGCTCAACAAATCCAGTTCCTAAGATCACATCCCCACTTCCTCTCTTGAAGCATTTAGAGTTGCTCAACAAATCCAGTTCCTAAGATCACATCCCCACTTCCTCTCTTGTTTGCTTCATCATTTTGTTTCTAGTCATTCTTGCGTGTTTAACACGAGGCGTGCACGTGGTATATCCATTTTATTTTATCATATCAAATGACATTTTTTATCTCATTATTGTTCTTGTTGGGATACAATTGTTTGATTGTTTGTTCATTTAATAAAATAAATTGTTTATAACGGTAACGGCCAGATCACTGTTAGCAAATATTGTCCTCTTTGAGCTTCCCTTCAAGGCTTTAAAACGCGTCTGCTAGGGGAAGGTTTTCACGTGATTTGTTCTCCTCCCAACTAATATGGGACATCACAATACACCCCCCTTCGAGGCCATCACAATACACCAATCGATGTGGGACCATCACCAAATCCACCCCCTTTGTCTTTACTGGCACACCGTTCCTTTCTCCAATCGATGTGGGACCACTACCAAATCCACCCCCTTGTGGGGCCCAGCGTCCTTGCTGGCACACCGCCTCGTGTCTACCCCCCTTGATTGCCACATCGTCTAGTGTCTGGCTCTGATACCATTTGTAACGGCCCAGTTCCACCGCTAGCAAATATTGTCCTCTTTGGGCTTCTCCTCAAGGCTTTAAAACGCGTCAGCAGGGAAGGTTTCCACCACCTTATAAAGGGCGATTTGTTCTCCTCCCGGCTATTCTGCTCCCACTATTTTAATTATGTAATTTATCTAATGAATTTTTAATTATGTCTAATTAAATCTTTATCGTTTAATTTGTGGAGAACAAAATAGATACTTTGACATCAACAAATTAATATCAATATTCATCAACAAATTAATATCAATATTGGATCAAACAGTAGTGTCGTAGTGTTGACCTTTTTTTATTGATTCAATACAATTAGGGGAAAAGATCGTACATTTTCCTCTCGAGACGAGAGAAAGTCTCAATGGATCATCTATGTGCTGGACAAACCTCTTCTATGCATCTTTCTCGTGGCGAGAATTAATAGGAAAAACTTAGACGACGCACCCTTGACTATTAAAAGCTTGAGGGTAAGTTCTTTACTTAAGAGAGAATGGGGAGTGAATCGAATCGGTTTTCGTTCTAGGTTTGGTTCGGACTCCTCTCGATCTTATTCGTAGTTAGAAATGAGGAAGAAGTTTAAATCAATGAACATTAATAAACTATCGTTTAGGTGGGCAACCATGGATAACAAAACTCGTAAGGTGTTCATTCTTGAAGCTGGGGCAAATGTGTTCCGATAATAAAATGTTCTATAATTACATTTGTAGTAGAAATCTATGTATTTTTACTCATATTTCAGTTCTATAAATACATCAGACAAAAAATCATATTTCAATGTATTTTTACTCATTAAAATCTTTATAAAATGTAAATTATTTTTGAAAAATACATATTTANTTTTTTTTTTTTTTTTTTTTTTTTTTTTTTTTTTTTTTTTTTTTTTTTTAGCCAATATATTTGTTATTATTATTATTATTTATAAAAGAACATATTTACACATATTTATGGAAATACAACTACCGCTAAAATTTTGGACTGAAATGAAATGAAAGCCCAGAAAGTTTTTTAATGGGCCAAGGTTGCTTAATCGGGCCTCAATATTATCTGGGCCCAAATTCGAATAGACGGTGCGACCCGACCCGACTCGACTCGCACCAGGGAATAGGGAACGGTGGGTTCAGACTTTAGAGAAGGGAAGAAATAGAATGAAGGTGATTGAATGGCCTCACCATCGTCTTTTTCGTCGTAATTGAATTCAACCCGTGGGCTTCTCGCGTTTCTGGATTTGAACCAGAAATTCGCCGAGGTTTGATCAATTCTTTCGTTTGAACATTGCACTTTTAGGTTAAAATTGTGAAAATTTTCAATTGGGTTGTTGCCTTTTCTTTTTCCATTAATTAATTTACGTTCTGAATATTATTTACTGTGGCATTCGATTCGCCTTCTAGATGATCGGAATGGTTTGTTTTTTGTAATTCTTTTGGCTCTGATTTAGTTGAATGAAATTTTCTGAATCAGTTGGTTCTTGAAAAACGATTAGAACATAACACAGATGGTTAGAGCTGGAGTACTTGTAGGATGTTGTTGTCTATCCATTGTGCTCTACAAGACATGCATTTGATAGTTGATTGAGAATCGATATCTCCTATAGGTTTTGTGGTCGCCTTGGTTTATATCTACCATAGGAAAAAGGAGTTGGAGATGGATTTCTTGATTGTGATAGAAATACATGTTCTATAGATTTTGTGGTCGCCTTGGTTTATATCTACCATAGGAAAAAGGAGTTGGAGATGGATTTCTTGATTGTGATAGAAATACATGTTCTATAGATTTTGTGGTCGCCTTGGTTTATATCTACCATAGGAAAAAGGAGTTGGAGATGGATTTCTTGATTGTGATAGAAATACATGTTCTATAGATTTTGTGGTCGCCTTGGTTTATATCTACCATAGGAAAAAGGAGTTGGAGATGGATTTCTTGATTGTGATAGAAATACATGTTCTACTGTGAAAGATTCTGTGATTTGCTAATACTCTTTCTTAGTAGGAAACGATTCCCTTTGTGGAAAGGTATGCTTCAATAGGATTCAAATAAGGGTAGATTGCTATTTTGCTTGTACATATGCTTATGATTCTACTTTCTCAAGTTTCTTTTGCTTTTATAGATGCCAAATGCTAATAATTTCAAATCAACAAAACGAGATAGCACCAAGATGTGAACCTATGGGCTGATTGTAATGATAAGCTTTCTATTAATATATGTTAAATTCTCCCTATTCTTCTTTGTTCATGAATTTACATTTAAATCTTCCTATTCTTCTTTTCGTTCATAAATTTACATTTTACTGTTTGGTTGGAAAATCTACTAGTGAGTGTCAACATGGTTTCACTACTCATGTTCCTGTTTACTCTCAATATGTTCATTAGTTACCACTTAATTCCCAATTGTCCTTTTGTTTTTTGAGTGTCCCCAGTTGGGGTTTTATAACTATTGGGAGTTGATTTTTTTCCCAATGCAGATCATGAAGGAGATGGAGACTGAATGGATCATGGATGTTCCTGATACACCTGATCGGTTAGCTGCCCGACAAATTAATGGCAGACAGTTTATTCAGACGGAGGGTGGTTCATCCTTATCTAATCGTTTGATTAAGCCTGATTTCATGATGGAAAAGGGGATGAATGGCATGAAGGGTGCAGGGGTGCTTGTCAGTGAAAATGGGCATGATTTGAGATTAGACAGTAGTTCCAAAAATATTCCTGGTGACGATTTTAAGGATCGCAGTAACACCATTATTCTTTCAGCGGGAGAGAATTCTTATGCATCACAAAATCATATTTTACTTAGAAAAGGTGGAAGGGAAAAATATTCATGTCAGGGGCCGAAACCTTTTAATTCCCCTTGTTGCATGGATAAAGGGATAACGATATCTGTCGACACTCCTTCCAAACCTCCTGCTCGTCAAGAAAATACTGCCATTCCAAAAATAAGAGAACCTGATCATAAGTACAGACCTCAGATGGTTTATCCTCATTTTACAGCTAAGGACTGTAAGATGGAGAACACATCGAATGGACAGTCCACACGTTATATGCCAAATGCTCTAAAGAGATCCAGCACGATCATTAAAGGGAAGGAAAAGGCTGTTGAGGAATCAAATAACACTCATAATCGACATGAGAAGCAAGTTTTGGATTCTCACCAGTTTGTTAACTCCCCTAGAGCCACTGGACATAAAAGGCTGGTCAGAAATGGTTGCATCTCACCTCATAATATATCAACAAAGACAAAACATTTATCTGAGCAGTGTGAAAAGAGTTCTAGAGGTGTAGACCAGAGCAATTTAGGGAGCATGCCATCAAGCAGTCCATCTTGTCTGATTGATATAAAGGATATAGTTGCGGAAGACAATCGTATTAACAAAGATAAAGGAAAAAGGATTATGCGTCAACCTTCTACATCACATGATGATGATGATATCAAAGTCATTTGTGCATCTAGCAGGTAACAGAAAGATCATCCCCATGCTATGCTTTTGCAAGGATTAAATTTTTTTAGTTAGTGTTGACACCATGCTGAAATTGTGTTTTTCTGCTCATATTTTGATGTTGGCTGCCTATGTGAGGTATTGGAGACTGACATTTTCCTCTTGTGAGTTTATTAGTATTTTTGCATGCTCTCGCTCAAGCTTATTTGGTCGTTGCTTCGGGTTTCATACATTCAATTGAAATTCTTTATGTAAGCATAAAACTGTGCTTTCTTTTAGGGTCCTCATACTTTCGTCACTCTGAAACCTCTTCCCTCTACCGAAGAAGGTGAATCTAGGAGCGGCATCTTTGTTTATTTTATTCACGTTAGGACGTAATGGCAGTTCATTTATCTTACAAATGTTACCCGTTGTTTTTAGAAATTTCCTGTGTCCTCCAAACAACCGTATTGTTTGCTGCCGGAGTGCTAATTTTGACACTTTCAGGCTCTGCTATCCTCGTATCACAAAATAATTTGGTGAACACTTCAAATCCAGCTTTGTTCTTAATGTTAGGATTTTAGTACGTCCTGCCGTCTTGAATTGACTGCTTGTAAAACTACTCACTTTCTCAAGGTTGTTGCATGTTGCCTTATGCATGTTTGTCATTTTCGTTCGGCCTGAAAGTTCTTAGTGCCACTTTACCAGGGACTTTCGATCATATAGATTTGACTCTCCACTATAGTGCTGTTCTATTCCATGTCTTCATGTAATAGACTACAGTCTTGTCATTGATTGATTGATTGATTGCTTGGCAAACTACTTTATGACCACTCTTGCAGGTATACGAAACCACACGTTAACTGTTTTGTTGNATGTAATAGACTACAGTCTTGTCATTGATTGATTGATTGATTTCTTGGCAAACTACTTTATGACCACTCTTGCAGGTATACGAAACCACACGTTAACTGTTTTGTTGGATTTACAACAACTGAAAGTAGTTGGAAATTGAACCCTATCTAAATATCAGTAAAAATAACGTGCATTTAACAACTCAAGTTGTTGATGCCAATGCATACTAAAATTTAGCTTTGATTTGTCTTGTTATGCCTGCAGCCTTCAAAAGCAATTTGTCCTGATATCTTATTTGCTTTCAGTGTCGTGGAAAAGGCCGTTGGAGTTAATCCAGTCGGAACTTCCAGGTTAGATACATCTGAATGTTCTGAAGAATTAGGTGGTTGGAGAAGAACACATAATAATTCAAGGAAGGGGATTTTCTTGTCTAATCCATCTGGGAATTCTTTTAAGAAAATAAATAACATTGGAAAACTTTCTAATGGAGAAACTGAAATTGTTATGGAGAGAAAAACCCCTAACAAGAAAGACCAAGGAGCGGAAATTGGTTGTGCTAGAAATGCTGATACAGCTCAAAGGGCTTCTGGCATTGTACCCAAGATAGACCAGACCGTTGGACCAATGCATGCTGAAAGCAAACTCAACAAAAGACGGAAGAAACTTGGATCAACCTCACCAACTAATACTTCATCACACGTTCCAGACGTTGTGTACCTCGATACACCTGGGGAGTCTTCAAATGCAAGGTCAAATAGACTCCAGAGTCAAAGAATTTGTGATAACTTGAATGATGTTATTGAGGTTGATGAGTTGTCACCTGAAATTAGACACCCTGCCACCCAGACTGTTGGTTGCCCAAATGATGACAGCGAAGATGCTAAGGCAAGACAACTTGAAGCTGACGAGATGTTGGCTCGTGACCTTCAGGAACAACTATATCGGGAGATGCCTGTTGGAGAAGAGGTGATTAATTCATTTTTAAGTTGTGCTTGTCCATGCTTAATCAGCAATTACTAAGAAGGTATTCTTAGTTGTCATAAGTTTTATATTTCTTCTTGCAGATTGATGAACATTTAGCTATGGCACTGCAGCAGGTGGAGAATGGGCATTTTGCACCTCCTTCCCGGCGGACATACAATGTATTATATCCTTTGCCTGTCCTTTTTTCTTCCTGTGATTGCAGCAGCATTTTTGGTGTAATTGACATAGCTTTGAATTACCATGTTTTCTAAATGCATTTTCTTAATGGGTTTGGTGGAAAGATAGATAACATGTTTTCCTACAAAACTTTGATCTTTCTTCCATTTATTTTTCTCTGTTTTTTTAAAATTGTATATAATATGATCTTTAACGAGTACAGTTCAATCATGCGTTCTTATTTCTGATTCTCCCTGTATCCCTCTGCTATCTAAAAGTTGATTGGTTCTTTTGTTTAGAGTCAAAGGGGTTCGATGGTAGCACAGGCAAATAGACGCACTCGATCTCAATCTGTACAAAGTTCTTCTAATAGAACACGGACTCGAGTAACCCACTCTGCACGAATGGCACAAATGAGAAATCAATTTTTTGGTGGCTCTCATAGAGTGTCAACTAGACAAAGGAATGTTAATTTTCCTATGCATATGGATTTGGATATGGTAATTACTATAATCTTCGACTCTTTGTCGGTGCTAGGCTAACCAGCTACTTTTTTCTTATCAATCAACATTTTTTTTTTCCTTTTCTCGTGGACGATATATATGAAACAGATCTTGATGGCATGATGACTGTATTTTGCTGATGAATTTTTGTAATGAGACAGTTTATACTTTACCATTTCTTACCGCTGGTAACTTGCTTTTAATACAGAGACTTGATATATTGGAAGCGCTCGAGGCCGCAGTTGGAGATGTGGAAGATGTGAGAGTGAATAGGAGGGGCATCTTGCACATCCAGCGCGATTTTAACGAGTAAGTTTTTAATCTATTCGAAAACAATTTATAACCCAACTTCTATTTGTTGCAAATTATTATGACATGATCTTTTGTGCACTTGTTTAAATATATATATTATGGAGAGAAAATTGGCATTATATATTTATCTAAGTAAAGAGTACGTTTGGCTAGAGACTGAAAACTCATCAAGTGATTTATCTTTTCAGCATCTTGAAATCAAGTTATTCCCTTTGACCAGTTGTTTTAGATTTATGACATTCTTTTTCATAATTATTTCTGGTAGGAATGATTACGAAATGTTGCTATCCCTCGACGAGAACAATCACCGCCATGCTGGTGCATCGACGAACCGGATTAATAGTTTGCCTCAATCTACGGTTCAGGTAGGTGGTGGTTCTACATCCAGTTTTCAGTTGTCCTTTCCCTTGATCAAAACTCTCTCTCGACCGCCAGATCTGCTAGTTTATCTTCTCCTCCTGACAATTTGTTTCCCATCTTCCTCAGACCGACAGCATGGAAGAAGCTTGTGCAATTTGTCTCGATACACCGACCATTGGAGATGTCATTCGACATCTACCTTGCTTGCACAAATTTCATAAAGATGTATGCATGCTTTAACATAGAAGTACCGTCCTCCTTTTCAAGCCATAACCACTAACCTCTTCTCTTTCTGTTTGTTGTTTCAGTGTATCGATCCATGGCTACAGAGGCGAACGTCGTGCCCAGTTTGTAAGTTGTCAATCGCTTGATATTAAGGACGACTTTGGGGTATTACAAGTCTGCACGCTCCCTTACTCTCTTTTGGAGCCAAGGTAAACCAGATTTATTATTTTCATTTTGTTCCCTACCTTTTGGATTAGGAGATCATGTAACAGATATTTTCATATCACGGTGATGAATTCGTCTCCGATCCAATTCGGGTTTTCCTTATCCTACATATTATATGTGATGTTAGAAAGTTAGTATACATGTTTTTTCTGGATGACGATGGTCTTTTCTAAATGATTCTTGTGCTGTGTAGTTTCTCTAATTTTCTCTTCGTCTCATCGTATAGCTTATTAGAACGCTTGATCTCGGGCAGTCGGAAGCGTTAGACTTCAAAGGTGCAATTCTCCATTGGGGAACAGAGCAAAGTTTCCAGCTCGAACGAGTGGGTATGGTTTTGAATGAATCATCAACTGGAGAAGATCCATAATTTGTATCTATGGCAGCCTATTTATAATTTATATGCTAACCCATTGCCATACAGCAAGAAAAGCTTAATATATTGGCTTGGAATGCCCAAAATTTAACAGGAAAACTTTGCAGGTAAAATTGAATTAACCATTTCATTCACCTCTCTAGTAATCTTTATTAGGAATTAAATTATTGAATTAAATTTTTAGTTTATAAATAGTTTTTTCTGTCTTTAAATTTCAAAATCTTATAATTTAATTTATGAGATTTCTATTATGATATAACATATAGTTCAAGCAATTATTTTTTAGTGTTTTTTAGCTGATTTGATTAAAAAAAATTCCTTTTTTTTTTCTCTCGGATTTAAAGAGAGATTAAATTAAAACTATAATGAAAAAATTTAAGTTCAACTTTGTTGCATTTTCGAGGGATAATTTATATTTTATTGAAAAAATTTATTTTCGAAATTTTAGGTAAATAGTATTTTTATTAAAAGAATATTCTTTTATCAGCTTGATTTATAATGTAATATTCTATTTGCTTTAGAGGTGGAAACTAATGATTGACTCTTTTTATATTTTAGAATTTTGCATAAAATCAAATTATATACAATTTGTTTTCACTTTTCCTACCCTTTTACCCAATTTTTTTATTTATTAAATTTATAATTTAATATAATTTTATCATAACTAATATTCGATTCTTCATAAGTATCGAATTATATATATATATATATTACTTTTCCTACCATTTTGATATTCTATTTGTGGCAATAAATAACTTTTATTTTTAATTCCTCCATAACTCAATAAATAAAATAATTCGATTACTTATTATTATATATAACTTAAATCCCATGTTAAATTATTTTAGCGAAAACTATCATAATTTCGGAAAAGTTACACCTTACCCCATGAATTAAAAAAAAAAAAAAAAAAAAGAATTTATGAAATAAATAAGTTGAGAAATATTATGGAAAAAAGCTCATTGGTCAGAAAAGAAAAAAAGAAAGAAAGATAAAAAAAAAACTGATGCGGCATCTAAAAGGAAATATTCTCCTCCAAAATTGCCTGAACCACCCGTATTAAACACCTAACGGTTCAAAAATGTTATTGAAAANAAAAAAAAAAAAAAAAAAAAAATCGAGTCGAAATCCTTTGGAAGAACAGAAAATGAGTAGAAAAATCCGCGTAATCTGCAGCGATCCTGATGGAACAGATTCATCTTCCAGCGAAAACGAAAGAGACGAAACAAAATCTTCAAAATCGAAGCGCATCGTGCGCGAAATTCACTTCCCCAATTTTCCTTCTCGCGCTTCAAAATCGATCGATGATGAAATCTCTCGGAGCTCTTCTCAGGACAGCAACAATGGCGACAAATCCTTCACGAACAGAGGAACGGCCTGCCGATACAGAGGCGTGAGGCAGAGAAAATGGGGGAAATGGGCGGCTGAAATTCGAGATCCCTTCAAGAGAGCTCGTATTTGGCTCGGAACTTACAATACGGCTGAGGAAGCTTCTAGGGTTTACGAATCGAAGCGGCTCGAGTTCCAGACCGCCATGGCCGCCGCCGCCGCCCCAAAACCTCCAGCAGGTTCAAAGCTTCTCATCTGTTAAGTTTTTGAGCGTACGATCTGCGCCGGATGGCGGAGTTGACGGCGAGTGAAGGGAGGGAGAGGTACCGGCGACGGCGACGGGAGGGGGAGAATTATGTTTTCCTTATTTGAATGCCATGTCAGCTTTCTTTTTTACCTAGTCATTTTGCCCTGTCAGCTTATAGTAAAGCTGAAACGTGCCACATCAGCTTATTGTAAAGCTTAGTCAGCTTCAGGTTGTACTGTTCTTTTTTCCCATCTTTAAATAGGATAAAATTGAATTTAGTGATGGACTTTTCGTCTTCAAATTCTATTCACTTGTTTTTTTTTTTAATTCATTCACTTGAATAATAAATTTAGTCATTAACAATTTATTTATTATTATAATAATAAATTTGAATTCGAATAAGGTAGAGAAGAGATGAAAAATATAATCCATGCCTCATCCCATTTAGCCAGCTCTCTTCGGGGATCCTTTCCTTGAATCCATACGTGTTTCTGTGGGTCTTAGTGTAACGGGTTTGTCTGAAAATATACGTACCCATATTTTTCTCCCGCGTCGTGCATTTCGTGTCATTGCCCTTCGTCCCGCTTCGATTTGTCTAGATGTGATCCAAGCAGGTTCAAGTATTGAATGGCGTATCTACTTAAGTAAATACGATTGTCTCGATAAGAATCATTATTAGTTAGATTATTGTTGAAATAAGGATAATGCAGCAGTAAGAAATTTTAGCATTAAAGTTAACAATATCTACAGATTTTTGGATATCAGCTTCATAAAAGTTAGATCTTTGGCTTGTTTCAGCTGATTGAGCAAGCCAGTTAATTAATTACATACAATAGCTTAAGCTCAAGCTTGAGTTCTTTCTTTCTTTCTTTTCTCCTTTTTCCAATTCACAAGAATGGTGACTTACATGTTTCATCTACTACCTACAGTTGGCCTCTTTCTGATCTGGAGTGCTACCGACATGCTGCGAAGTCTATTCGTTATCTCGGTGAACGATGGCCTCGCTGCAGGTTCAGGTGACCAACAATCTTCCATTAGCTTTTTCCATTCAGTATCGCAGCGTTTTGGGATTGGTGGTCTAAGAGTATTACTTACAATTCCACCTGCCCACCAAATTATAAAACAATTTGAACAACACAACTCGAGATGATGATTAAAGAAATAAGACACGGTTTAAAATGCTTAATAGCATTTTTGTTAATAATATTAAAATTTTGTTAAAATGTGTAAGATTAATGATTATACAAAAACCACACTTAATAAAACACTTATAAACAAATCATTCTCACTAAAATAACGTAGATGTGACAAATAAGATCCGTATATATCGATCGATGACAAGATTTTGCAATGGTTAATCAAGTGTGGTCGAAATGATATTAAGTATAGAGAAAGAAGAGACAAGGAGTAAAGAAGGATGAAAGAAATTTTCATGTGAAGTATTACTCTTTTGAGAAGGTATTAAAAAAAGGAGCCTAGGAGAGAAAGTTACCAATGATGGCACCACAATGCATGTTGGCATATGGCTCCTCGCCAGTCAAAATCTCCCACATTGCAATACCGAATGAGAAAACATCAACCTATTAGAAAGAAAAATGATGAAAAGTTCTGATAGTGTGGGATGTTATCATCTTTTGATCTAAACCTACTTAACGCAATGTTTACATGACTTGATTGGATTGAAAAAACGTAAAAGCTCTTTGATTTTAAGTAACGTACCATCTCAGAGACCTTAGAACTGCCACTATCTAACAATTCTGGTGCCATCCATGGAAGAGTTCCACGCACACCTCCAGAAACAAGTGTGTTGCGCTTAATTCTCGACAACCCAAAATCTCCAACCTGAAAGACATCAAATGATCCACAAACGAGTTCAGTGTGACTCAGATATTAAATATGAATTTCAACTAGTCAAAGGAAACTAAAAATAACTCATNAAAATCTCCAACCTGAAAGACATCAAATGATCCACAAACGAGCTCAGTGTGACTCAGATATTAAATATGAATTTCAACTAGTCAAAGGAAACTAAAAATAACTCATTTAGAAAGTTTTAACTCCTAAGCTTATAAACAGGGTCGAAATTTTTCCATCTTACTCGTTCGCATGCCTCCCACTCGTTCGCATGCCTCCCTGTTGATAATCAATTTTGTTTTTTGTTTTTAAAATGTGTTAAAAAACTAAGCAAAATTTTAAAATGGAAAACAAAGTTCTTAAAAACTTGGTCTTACTTCTAAAATTTGGCTTAAAACTCTGCGAGTAAAGTAGCATAATCATAAAAAAAACAAAATGTCTATCAACCGGCCTTAATTATCCTCAACAGCATCTCAAATAATATGGTATTGGAAACATTGTCGGGCGTGAGATGTTAGCTGTGTTGACAATTACCTTGCATATGGGTCGTTCAGGATCCCTCAAGTTGACCAACAAATTATCACACTTCAGATCAAAATGAACAATGTTTTTCATATGCAAATATTCCATGCCAAAAGCTGCATCCATTGCAATCATAAGCCTTTTCCGACGATCAAGCACTCTGCACAGAGAATGCTAAAGGTTCAAATCCCTTTTCACAAAAAAGAAGAGAAAAAAAGAAAAGTGAAGTTAGAAAAATTTACCTATCCTTTCTTAAAAGAACATGCCTTAATGACCCGTTTACCATATACTCCGTTACAGTTGCCAACGTTCCATCAGGTCCATCAGGAACCACTCCATAAAAAGCCAACACGTTCGGATGGTGAAGAGTCGATAGAATCCTTGCTTCTCTCCAGAAATCTCTAGTCTAAGCAAACAGTGAGATTTTGGTCCCATTTGTGAAAAGTTGGAGGAATTAGATTGTAGGAAGCATGTTCATAGGCCTAATCATTATTGAAATGCATTTGAGAAAATAAAAAGGTGCAGCTTTTTCTTTGAAACTGCAGGCGAAATTTTGTAACTTTCTGTGATAATTTTCATAACCAATATCTTAAGAAGCCCTTGAACACTGGAATTGGTTATACATTTAAAAAGAAATTTTCAAAGTTATGTGAAACCCACCAGTCTTTCTTGCTCAGAAAAACTTCCTGAGAAGCAACTCTTTTTTATTCTCTTAATAGCAACATCCGTTCCCCTCCATTTTCCATGAAAAACTGTGCCAAACGTCCCAGATCCTAATTCTTGCAGTTCTTCAAGATCTTCATTCTTTATGATCTGCATATCAACATATGAATCGATCAATTAAACATAATGCGAACTTCGGAGATTGAAGAAAGGTAAGAGACTTCAAATACTAATAGTTCACACTCTCGATAGGTAGATGGTACAGAAACAAAATAATTCGTGACCAACAAGGTGAACTTTCCACTCAATCCACTATTAACAGCCCAAGTCCACCGCTAGCATATATTGTCTTCTTTGGGCTTTCCCTTCTGAGTTTTCCCTCAAGGTTTTAAAACACGCCTGCTAGGGAGATGTTTCCACAACCTTATAAAGAATGCTTCGTTCTCCTCCCCAACCGATGTGGGATCTCACAATCCACCTCCCTTTGTGGCCCAGCGTCCCTACTGGCACTCGTTCCCCTCTCCAATCAATGTGGGACCTCCCAATCCACCCCCTTTGGGACCCAACGTCCTTGCTGGCTCACCGCCTTGTGTCCACCCCCCTTTGGGGCTCAGCCTCCTCACTGGTACATCGTCCGGTGTTTATCTCTGATGCCATTTGCAACAGTCCAAGCCCACCGCTAGCAGATATTGTCCTTTTTGGGCTTTCCCTTCCGAGCTTCCCCTTAAGGTTTTTAAAACGCGTCTGCTAGAGAGAGGTTTCCACACCCTTATAAAAAATGCTTCGTTCTTCTCTCCAACCGATGTGTGATCTCACAGCTACCATCGTCTTTATGCTAAAATTGCAAAATTCTCATCCACGGGCTTAGATGTTTTTTTCTAACCAACAAGAAAGAGTTATTAAGCACAAATGGCAAGTGTGCGTGGAAAATGCTCAATACTATTACAACAACATCCAGCGATGCATATTTTACAAAGATCGTTATTACCACAAGGTCGACATGATTTCAAAAAGTTAGAGGTACCTTAAGTGGACGAAAGAATTCAATAGATGTTATATATGAGAATTAAATCCATACGGAAAGGTGCATATGTTGTGATAAAGTAGAGAAGCTCCGAACCTGCAGGCCATAGATGCCGGCTTCAATTTCAGCTATTGCTGCCTCGCTCATTGATTCATCCCTAGAACTAAGAATACTGTCTGCATCCTGAAAAAATGGACTATTGGATTAAATACTAATGAACTGGAATACTGGCACAAAAGTTGATATTCACAGGAAAAGTGTACCTCATGGTCAGTTTCTGTACTAGGAATATGAGCATCATGTCCTCTTGAAGATGGAGAGTCATCACTGGCCTCATTTTCAACCCGTGGGATAACTCCAGAAGCTAAGGGTATGTCGGGAGGTATACTATGAGTTACATCTTCAACTATTACTGCTAATCCCACGTCCTCATTGCTATGAAAATCATCTGAATTTGATGATTTGATAAACAGAGAATCATCCAGATTGCTCTTTTTTCTACTATGGTCTGCAACCTTACGGTAATTACAGGTTACGAAGTTCTCATCGCCTAGAGAAACATCTCTACCTAAAGCAGAACTATCCCATGTCTGATAATAACAAAAAGAGATAGTTAGCTCATCTAAATGGAAGCCTAAAAGAAACATTATTATTTTAAAAAAGAGATACACTTACTGGTTCCTGATTTATGATCTTTCTGTCGCACAAAGCTTGAGTTGTAAGAGGTAGTAGATCAGAAGATGCGCAAGAAAATGGTTGGCTCCTTACTATATCAGAAGTGGTCCGTTGATCCTCGACAGAATATTGGCTCTCCTCGAAAACTTTTGGAGCAGTTGTTTCTAAACGGTAAATGAGGGAGGGGCCATCCACGACATCTGCAGATTTTTCTAATTCAAACCCTCGTTCTGCAGAAGTTCTACCTCCAAGGCTTCGTACCTCTAGCGGGGGGTAACCATTTTGTTGGTAGTCAACATGTTGCAAGTATTTGTATTTTTCATCACCATTAAGTGATGGGACATAAATACTTCCATTGAAATTAACCTTTTTTTCAGCAAAATTGCATTCTTCGTATCCTTCATTCTCACTACCAGACGCCAACTTTCCATGTTTCTCATACTTGGCATCTTGAAATTCCCCGCCAACTCTCTGTTTCCATATCGTTTGGAAATCCTGAAAGGAACTTGACATTGCCATTGAATATAATTGATCACTATCATTGAATGAGTTCAGTGGATAGGCTCCTCCATGTTTCAACTTTTGATCCTGTTCCTTTAGTAGGGGCTCAGAATGTGAATGCATCATTGTTTGTCTCATGTGGGTGGTTCCAGATCTTAACTGCATCAAATATTCGGCATCCGAGTATAGCTGTTCATAATTAACTGCCCGTTCCTTTAGCAGAGTTTTGATTGAATGTGTATCACTTTGATCCCAGTAAGTTGCAGGCACAAAATCTTCGCTGGAGCTTTGTGGGAAATGAACATCATGAACTTTGTATTTCTCATCAGTTTCCACTGTAGATTTTTCATGATGATAATTCATCAGCGGAGAACCATGGTAAAGGTTATTGTGACGGCCCATTGCATCACCATAATAAACCGTATCACATGGACGTTTTTCTGCAACAAATGGAGTGAAGTTTCTAGCATCTTCTGCGTATGTTGGATCCACGTTCTTAAAATCTTTTTGCATTACTGTAACCGGAGAAAATAAAGGTGTTTGATTAAATGACTTGCGTGGGATTTGAATGGGTATTAACAATTGACCACCAGGTCTAGGAAACATTCCTGCCAAATTTGGTATAGGTGAATTGGCATCTTTTAAGTCTGTAGCATGTGAAGAAACAGTACAAAAATTGGGACTAGGATCTGATATGGTTCCCACCTGGCTAGTCTGGCTTGTGAAACTCTGTCCACTAGAGCTCCTTTGAAGACTTGGGTCTAGCATACCATTTACAGCCGCAACATATTGATAATCAACATCAATTGGTTGAACCACCCTTCCTTCAATAGAAGTAGGACTCTCACAACAATCATTTGTAGAAACAAGAATTATTCTGAGTCTTTGAGAACTCCCTGCGTTTTCCAGCTCATGATATTCCTCAATCATATGATGAAGATCCTCATCAGAACAAACAGAGATAAGTGAATCGAGATCTTCACCAGGAAGCTGGTACTTTATAGTGTGGACATACTTACAGACAGCGTATGTCTTTCTGATAAGTTGTTCACACGAGATGTTTTTCCTAATGGATATAATGCGTGTTTCTCCACCTACATATCTAAGCTTCCCATCATTAGGCCTTGGTAATATTCTACCTCCAAAACTACAGAGAAATTTCATCTTGCCAGTGACAGGGAAATCTCCCAATCCAGCCCCACAAGGATAACATGAATGAGGTGATTCCATTGCATACAAGGCCAGTGTTGAGGGGTCAAATTGAACTCCTCGGTTAATTTCATCAGCATATGCACCAGATGCTTGTCCAGTAGCACTATATTCCCACTGATATTTGCTTGTGTTGTTAGGATAAACCTTGTTATCCCTTTCAGCTGCATAAGCATTCGCGGGCATTGATGAGANCAGCATATGCACCAGATGCTTGTCCAGTAGCACTATATTCCCGCTGATATTTGCTTGTGTTGTTAGGATAAACCTTGTTATCCCTTTCAAATGCATAAGCATTCGCGGGCATTGATGATAATTCTGAACTGCTTTCAGAATTCATCCTCTTGAGTCCAAGAATTCCACTGAGATCCTCATATACGAGTTGGCTGCTCGGATTTAAAGCAAGACCTGTTCTCTTTTGCGGCTGCTGTTGTTGATCTCCATCACTCACATCCGACAACCTTCTTAAAGCAGCTCGATCTCGCACAAACTGGGGAGAAAATACCTCACCCGTCTGTACACAAACATCACTCACACCATGATCTGCAGTAATTCGGACATCCGTAACAACTCTTGGTCGTTCCATGTATAATTGTTGGCTTAAAGTGTCATGTACTTTCCTAGCCATGACCTCAAAAACTTAAGCCGTTCAACATATGAACATTTTCAGGCCTTTTAAGCTATCTTCTCCATTCTTCTTCAAAATATAATTATTTTCAGCCACATGAACAACAATAATCCACAAATTTTCTAATTCTACACTCCGAACACCTAAATAACCTCTTTAGATGCTCATTTCGTTTCTCCTAAATTTACAGAACATTCAATCTCCTCAAATATCGCAGCAAGGGCGAGTCAATGCCGGCACCGACAGTTTCCATTCATTTCTCAACAACAATAAAAAAAAAATAAAAAATAAAAAAATCTAAAACCACGCGGAGAAATGAAACGTTGAAATGTACCTAGAAATCTTCAAATAGACCACGTCGAAAAAAAAAATCCCTCGCTCACCTAATCCAACTGCAGAATGAAGATACATAGAATCAATTAACAAAAATCGGCAAAAATTCACTCATTGTAAACATCTTGCAACAGCGCGAGGTATTTGGGAGAAATTTTTCTCTTAACAAACACAAAATTTTACCCTAGCTAGAAACGATCACAATACATACGGGAGATGAGAAATTCAAAACCGTACCTGTTTCCGATTCTGCGAGCTTACAATCGAACGAAAAAATGCTGAAAAAATGAGAGAGAAAGAAGTTGAAAGAGGAACGGAGTTGTAGGAGAGCAACAATGGCTAGCATATCGCGGCAAAATCAGAGGGACGGAAGCTCCCAACCGCCAAACTAATTTATGAATTTCTCGCTTTTTTCAACGCAACCCCTCCAGTTGGTTGGTTTATTTATTTTTTTTTTATTATTATTTTNTTTTTTCAACGCAACCCCTCCAGTTGGTTGGTTTATTTATTTATTTATTATTATTATTATTATAAATATATATTTTAATATCCATTCATGGGAAGATTTGTGCTAATAAGTAAATGAATTCTAAAAATATTATATAATTAATTATCGAAAATTTTCAATACCAACCGTCACAGTCGTACTTTTCAAATCATGCAGCGTGATGATTCTAACACGAACCCTAGACAAGGTTTTCCTTCATCTCGTCGACCGAACACAACTCCTGCGAAAACTAAGTTTTGTTTGACAGTACATGTCGCCGATACGAGCATGTTCACTCGTTTGCAGCTCTAGCCAACTTGCCTCTACTCTAAGTCAAAGTCCTACAGCGTTTCTCATCTTGTCATCTTAATTGTGATTTTATCCCAAATCTCGAGATGACATTGGCCTTTATTACTCGCTCGAACATGTTTTTCGAGAACTGACTCATAAGTCAACTTTATATTTGAGACAATCTGAACATCCATCCATTTGAGTATTATTGAGGCACAAACGCTCTCGTATCCATGTCGAGTCATTTATGCATATCGTACCAGAGAGCAACTCCTATAACAACCTCTAACTCGAGGAACGAGTCGCAATGTCGACAAATCTGTATCGTTCACCACTGTCTTTAAAAACTCTCGAAGGAAGACGTCTAAAACACTCATTTTGTAACTCACGTAGGCTACGAACATAATATTTAATTTATAAAACAATGATAATAATAATAATACAAAATAAAGTTGGACATGATTTGATTTTGTAATAAATTATTAATGATGAACATATGTGTACGTGGATACCAACTTTAGAAGATCTTAGACGAAATCAAATCCTACGTGGAAAATAGTGGCTGACGTGCTTCCCACGCAATGTATTATTATTATTATTATTATTTGTGTCTAGTGGAACTTTAATCTCGATATTATTAAAATTAATGAAATTATGGAGATTTTTATATTATTTTTTAATAAGTAAAAATGGCATAGTAAATTGATATATTTATGGGTAATTTTTCTTGCATTTACTGCAATATATTATTTATATTATTTTTTAATAAGTAAAATTGGCATAGTAAATTGATATATTTATCGGTCTCTATGAGACCGATAGTAAATAAGTACTGCGAGGGTTTGGAATTCGAATTCAACACTTGATAGTCAAATAT
Organism: Cucurbita pepo subsp. pepo; assembly: GCF_002806865.2. Taxonomy (NCBI): domain Eukaryota; kingdom Viridiplantae; phylum Streptophyta; class Magnoliopsida; order Cucurbitales; family Cucurbitaceae; genus Cucurbita; species Cucurbita pepo. Next base: position 2,395,432 of record NC_036645.1, on the reverse strand, counting down.
TTTCTTGCATTTACTGCAATATAGTCACGTTACAAATGATATCAGAGTTGTACATTTCTTAGTAGGACGTGGTTCAGGGACGAATCAAGACTGGTGGCCACAGGTGACACTCGAGTAAATGAAGGATACATATGAATGAAAGTGATCCTGAGGGTAAAATATTTGAGAAAATATTAAAAAAATTGAAGTCACTCTATTTACCAATAAGATGCACATTTTTTTTTTCAGTAGCTCAATCATAGGGACACTGAAGCTAAAAATCGTATATTTAGTGACATCACGGGAACTCGTGTTGATACAAAAATATGTTCCTCAATTTTAGCGATTTTAATGATCTAAATGCCTTTTACCTTTCAATTTTTTAGTACACCTTTTATTTATTTATTTATTTATTATACATTAAATTAAATAAAATATTCTTAAATTTTTAAGTTTATCTCTAAAATATACTCTCAATTTCAATAATATTTTTAAATTTTTAAAAAAATTAAAAAATGTTTTTACGTTAATTGTTTGCTAAAAAAATACTGTTAAATTTAAATTTTTTTATTAATACATTACACTTACTATTAATACTATGTTAATATATATATCGTCAATATATGAATGAAAACCGTCTATTCGATTCCTCATAGATTATCTTAAAATTTTTTTACGTTATTTTCTAAATTTATGAATATTTTTTAAAACATGGTAGTATATTTTAACGTTTTAAAAAATTTAAAAATTAGCTTTGAATTTTTTAAAAATTTAAATGTATTTTTTAAACCATATTTTTTAATACTAAAATGTTATTTTAAAAATAAAATATTAATAGTTTCCGTCCAAAACTATAAGTTTAAAAGTAATTATTATGAAACTCATTTCTAAAATCGTTGTTAAAGAACGAGATCAATCTGAATTATCAAAGAACCCCAAAAACGATAAGAAATTAACTCAATGGAAAGTTTCGGATCGGATTACCTTGATAATCAATATCAAGAGTAAAAAAAACTCATTTCTAAACCCGTGATTTAAATTACTCCATAATATAATTTGATCAAAGCTACTTGAATGTCTGTAGCATATCAATTTAAACTCAATAAATACAAAGAAAGGCTCATGACTTAAAAAATATATTATGCAACTTTCATTATAATATCNTCAAGAGTAAAAAAAACTCATTTCTAAACCCGTAATTTAAATTACTCCACAAGATAATTTGATCAAATCTACTTGAATGTCTGTAGCATATAAATTTAAACACAAGAAATACAAAGAAAGAGGTTCATGACTTAAAAAATATATTATGCAACTTTCATTATAATATCCAAAATTTCCGTACTAAATCAATAATATGTTAAATAATAAATTTATATACCACCTGACAGGTGTATTATTTATTGCACAATTAATAATACAAAACATAACCTATAAAATATAGAGGTTTATATAATATTATTAATGAATTATATACGTTACTTTTATAATAAGTTGTTTTAAAAAATTTTAATGACTTATTTATTTATTTTTGGAAATTTGGCTTAAATATCAATTATANTAAAACATAACCTATAAAATATAGAGGTTTATATAATATTATTAATGAATTATATACTTTTATAATAAGTTGTTTTAAAAAATTTTAATGACTTTATTTATTTATTTTTGGAAATTTGGCTTAAATATCAATTATATGTTTAAGAAAATAACTATATTTTCTAAAAATTAAATGTAAATTTTTAAAAATTGAAATATTAAATTATTAATTAAATTTGGTTAGAAAAAACTAAAATCAAGATGTTAAAATATATGGAATATTTATTAATTAAGGACTAAAATTAATTTTTTTAAATAAAATTATACCTACATTTAACCTAATTTGAACTATAACTTCCATCATTTAATGTAAACATTATTGTCACTTGAAGTCAAAGTACATTTGATATCAATTATAATATGTTCCAATAATGGTTTTTGTTATTTGTGTTAATGTTTCAAACACAAACAACGTTAGGGATAGCCAAAGGGTGGGAAGAGGACGAGAACCTGCCCGTTGGCAGCAATGCTATCTGAGTATGAGCGGGTTCTGGTGTTTGAAAGGGACGTTAGAAATAGCCAAAAGGTGGGACGAAGACGTGAAAGCCTTTCTCCATCTTTTATTTTAATCTTCATCTTACGAAAATTTTGAAGATCCCTCTGAAAAATTTGTGAGGATCGAGTTGGAAATTTCATGCTGAAAAATTGAGTAGATAGTGGCTGCGGAATACGATCCTTATCCCTAATCTCGTTTAGGTCAAATCTCTCTCCACTTTCTCTCAATTCTCATTTAAACGGAGATTTACAGCCTTGTTCGAGACAAATCTCCACCTGGTCCAGCCGTGCAGAGTAAATCAAAATTTCTTAATAAAAAAATGTAATTAAAAAATAATATTATTATTTAAAATTATTGAGATATAATATGTAGAGTATATATTATTTATAGAATATACCTCAGTTATTATATCATAATATTCTTTATTTATGATTTGATTTATAGTATATTTTATTTTATTCTGGTATTTAATTATTTTATATTTTCCTCATTTGTACTAGTTTGTATCCTATTTAAAGGATATCAATATCAATGATAATACACACCTTCCCAATTATATTTTCTATCTCATTCTTAACAAAAATACATGAAATCAATTAAAATAATAATTCAAATAAAAAAACAAATTTTAAAATTATTTTTTAGTAGTAATTATTTATCATATTTTAATTTAGTGTAAGTGGAGGATAAGTTTTTTATTTATTAAATATTAATTAATATTTTTAATGGGTTTTTTTAATAAATAATATTAAATGTCAATAAGAATTTGATTCGTAAGCCAACCTAAATAGTTCCATAATTCGAGGAGTATTACAAAAATTTTAAAATATTTTGCTTTTTAGATAAGATCTGTCGGTCACGATTATGCTATTACAGACCATACGGAGGCTTCCACGTGTCCTTTTAGATAAATTTTAGTGATGGAATTTTTTAAATATTTTGGTTTGGTATAAGTGACAGTGGAACTTCCGCCAATCACTCCTTGACATGTGTCATTTCTTTCTATTTATTTTTAAAATGTTCTTACGTTAGGAAATGACGTGGCAAGAGGGAAAGCAAGAGAGAGTGGGGCCGACGTGGAGAAGTTTGAACGCGAACCGGGTTGGCCACGTGACCCGATTCCTATGCGCATTTATGTGGACCGGGGTGGGCCCGAGTTTCGACCACGTTGTCGGGTTGGCGTTGGCGATGACGTGGCCCGGATATTAGCAATTAAGCAGGGGAAGTTGGGCCCACTTTCTTCTATCCGCAAATCTCTGCCTAATAAACGAAATGCTAAAAAAAATAATATTAAAATAATAATGATGACGACGGAAAATTCGAATTATTTTATTTTATTTTAATTCTATTCGGATGAGTCTATAAATTTTAAAATATTATCTTTTCCTACCTTTCTATTTAGTCCATAAATTTTAAAATATTATATTTTTAATCTTAAACTTTGAATTTAATTTTTATTTAGTCCAAATATTTTTAAATTTTACACTTTTACCCCATTTTCGAAACATTAAAATAGAATTTCAATATCTAATTTCACCTTTAAGGGTCACATAGTCACATACTCAGTTAAATACAACTGATTGGTTCATTGACACATGAACTAAGGGTCAAGTTGAATTTTTGAGTTAGTTGGATTGGTGACTCGAGTAACTCGTGTAGAGTTAACAACCCAAATCAACTCCCTATTTTTTTTGTTGGGTTGAGTTGGATTGTCGGGTTGTTTTTTTTAATGTTATTTTAAAAAAATCTTACTTATCTATAATACATGTTACATTAATAACTACAAATTTATAAAGTTCAAATATCAAACATTTACAAGTCACAACACATCACTAGTATCGGTTACAAACATTCTTAATTTTTTAAAAGTAGGGTAGGGTTAGGTTGAGTTTGATTGTAACCCTATGTTCTAGTTGGTAAGGTTGACTCGACTATAAATAGTCAACCCTCAAACCGAATCAAAATTTTAATTTATACAAAATTCAACCCAATCTAACACTTATGGTTCGGGTAGTTAAAGTTGGTGCATATATATATATATATATAGCACATGGAAGAAACATGCAAGATGGCTAAATGGTCAATACCCAATCAAACTAAGCCTTTTTGCATGCATGATGAGGATCACCTAGGGAGAAGCATTTGATCAAATCTACACCACACGATGAAAACATCAGTACACGTGTCAAAATATGGAGCCAGAAACACCCAAAAAAACTATTTTGCACCCACACATGATCCAATGATTAGAATTTTCAAGCATTTTTGTAAAATTCCAAATGATTGGTGCCAAATCGGAGTACTCTTTTTATTTATTTATTTATTTATTATTATAATTATAATAATTTTTTTTGCAAAAATAAAATTAATTTAATTTTTGGTGGTTCTAAAATGACGTCCCATGTGCACAATTTATGTTAGTTGGAAACAATTGGGTCATNATTTATTTATTTATTTATTATTATAATTATAATTATTTTTTTTGCAAAAATAAAATTAATTTAATTTTTGGTGGTTCTAAAATGACTTCCCATGTGCACAATTTATGTTAGTTGGAAACAATTGGGTCATCTTATAATATGCCTCTATTATTGTTATTATTGTTTTAAAAATCTCGAGTCTCGACTCTCTATCCTTCATAAAGATTTCCGAGTTCGTGTTCTTAAAATTGTGTATTACACGAACCGAGACACTTCCAAATTTGACGTTCGATTTAATAATCGTAATTTATAATATAAATATCTNTTCTCTATCCTTCATAATGATTTTCAAGTTCGTGTTCTTAAAATTGTGTATTACACGAACCGAGACACTTCCAAATTTGACGTTCGATTTAATATACGTAATTTATAATATAAATATCTATAATGTTGCACATTATACANCTCTCTATCCTTCATAAAGATTTCCGAGTTCGTGTTCTTAAAATTGTGTATTACACGAACCGAGACACTTCCAAATTTGACGTTCGATTTAATAATCGTAATTTATAATATAAATATCTATAATGTTGCACATTATACATTTTTTCGGTGACAATGCGAAAAACAAAACTTTACATAATTTTTTAAAAATCAAAAATTCGTTTCGGTTCGTGAGTTGAAGCCTTTTTGGTCGGGTAATCCGAAAATTGAGTTAAACCCAACCCGGCTTTTAAGATCGTCACGAAAATTAAGAATATTTGATATTTGTAACTAATTCAATATTTGAGTTTTATGAGACTTTAGTTATTAATGTAACANTATCAGGTAACCCGAAAATTGAGTTCAACCCAACCCGGCTTTTAAGATCGTCACGAAAATTAAGAATATTTGATATTTGTAACTAATCTTAATAATACTCGTGAATGTTCAATATTTGAGTTTTATGAGACTTTAGTTATTAATGTAACATGTATTATGGATAAATATAATTTTTTTAATAATTAAAAAAATGAATAACTCGACGACCTAATCCAACCTAATATGAAAATAAAACGTCGAATACGTTGTGAACTCTATTCAGGTCATTCGAGTCATTAGTCCAACGAACCCTAAATTTTCAACCCAACCCGTGTAGACCCTAAATCTTAGAATGTAGGAGATATTTCACGTCGTATTAAAATTATTTGAGGAAACTGATATATCTAACAAGTAAAACGTTTTTTTTTTCTTGCTCGGGTCTAATAAACGCAAATACATGATTGTTACTTACTGTTTTCTGTATACAATCAATACGGTTATCTGATATTTTGACGAGATCTATTATAACAGTGTATAACGCAACATCACATGACATGACTCGGGTTCATATTTTTTTCTTTAATTACGAAAAATATTAATCTTAATTTGTGATTAAAACAATCATTGCTCGAGAGGTACTTTAATTTAAAATATAATTCGGACGAGGCAAATAAATAACATAGGTCAATCAACCTCACATCATAAATAATTGATTAACTTGTGGGGTTAACCTAATTAATTAATTAAGTTTAGGTCATTAGTCTCTAATTAACTTATTAAATCATTTAATGAGGTTGTCTATGAACCTAATTCTTAAAATCTCATCTATAAATCGGTGGGTAATTTAATAAATGACTTGTCAATTAATACGGTGTCGTTTTCAAGTTTTCATTCCGAAAATGGGAGGAAATTATAAAATAATAAAATTGTTTAAATGTATTTTAAAAAAATTAAATCACAGTTTTAAGCGGAGAATTTGAACGTCTAACGTTAAAACAAAGATATTAATGTCTTAATAGTTAGCTTCCAGAGGTAAACCGACCCTGTGCTGTCAGTGTTCTTCGCAACCCGTCGGTTTTGGCTCCATCGGCAGCTCCGTTGCACTCCCGGCTCAGCTTGGCAGTGCGGCTCGGCAGCTCGACATCCGAATAGTATACTGATTTCTAGGTTTTCGACCCTTCTTAAGTCATTCCTACCCTTGTTTCAACCATCTGAGGTTAGTATAACTCCATTTTGATAAAACAACTTGTGTTAGGGACGTACCTTGGCAGCTAGGCATAAGAGTTAGTTGCGAAAGGTTCTAAGCGTATCATGTTATCTTATAGGAGGGATGTCTACGGNGTTAGGGACGTACCTTGGCAGCTAGGCATAAGAGTTAGTTGCGAAAGGGTTCTAAGCGTATCATGTTATCTTATAGGAGGGATGTCTACGGGCACGGGCATAGGCACGGAAGCCTTTCCCGTCCCCATCCCTGCAAAATTATTCATTTATATTAGCGAGGATTAGGATAGGGATTTCTCTCGGAGAATTGATGGGATCGAGTTTCCCACCGTATTTTTTTTTTTTTTTTTTTTTTATTTTAAAACAATTGGAGTTAAATAATTTTTTTATAATTTATTATTTGTTGAACTAATTTTCCGTCTAAATGGGGCAATCCCGCCCCGCTCGGGATGAGACTTCTATGAGTTGAATGAACATCCTTATGTACAACCTAATATAAGCATAACTTAACTAGTCGAGATTTAAAACCGAACGTTTTCGAAACGTTAAAAATAGCAAAGAACACACCGAACATATCTCCCAACGGCATGATAAAACCGAGCGCTCTCGAAATATTGAAATTAGCACAGGAAACACGGGACGTACATCGGAAAGGCATAATAAAGCCTATGACAAATAAGTTTCACCAAGTAAAACGGCCTATGCTTTATAAGCTATCAACTTTATTTGCAATCTCGCCCTTATAAATTAATATATTTGCATTTATGTCCCGTGGGTCGAAGGGTTTGCAAAATTCAACCATAGGCTTTAAATGAAAGCTATTTTTTAGTTTTCTCATCTTGTGTGAACTCAAACGCCTTTGTCAATCTAATCCACACCGAACGTTCAATGCCAACTACTCTTAAAATTTTAAAATTAATATTTTTTGTCGATAAAATTTAAATATGTCGAGTTGAGATAGAGAAGCCTTTACTATATCTGTTCGTGCCTCCCGAGAGTTTTTTTTTTCATCATTTAATATATATATATATATTAATAGAGTAATTTTAATTTTTTTTTAATGGATAACTTTTATTTATTAAAAAAATATAAAACCAAATTCGCACAATATTCTAAATTTAAAGTACACGTATACATACACTATAATTTTAATCCAATAATATGGTATGCTATCTCGCTGAACGAAAGGAAAAAGTACATACGGGTTGACCTCGGTCAAGGGGTGAGGGCCAGCCAAATAAGGTAAGTCGGACTCGGTTAGAATCCTTGATCCGGTTCAGCTAGGTTCTTCCATGCGAGCATGTATGCATATCGGAATCCTCTTCAAGACCGATTGCTTCCTCTTTTTGTTTATACGTCTCGAGAAGAGCATATTTCGAACGTTAGAGACAAATTAGAAGCCAAATTCAGGGTCAAACATGCAATTTTCGAAATATGAAGGACTAAAAAGAAACTAAATGGGAAACAATTGAAAATTGAAAATTTATTTTTTGGTCCCAAAATTGGATTCACATTTAAATGGGGGCAATAATTATTTGAAAAAGAGAAGAATGTAGGTAATTTAGAGACAATGCATGGGCGAGAGGGAAATTAATTGAATGGGTGGCAGCTCAAAAGCCCCAATTCATTGTTGTTGTGCTTTTAAAAGATTAGAAAATTAGGGTTTTTTTTTTTTTTTTTTTTTTTTTTTTTTTTTTTNATTTTAAAATAAATAAATAAATAAATAGAGGAGAACAGCTAATGGTACATAACTACAAATATTCGTAATATTTGTTTTTATTTAAGTCTTAATAATAATAATCAAATATATATAGGACTAAATTATTACAAATATTAATAAAAATTTAAATAAATAAATTTTTATGATAAGGTTGGTTTACGAGTTTTTTTTTTTTTTTTTTTTTTTTTTTTTTTTTTTTTTTTTTTTTTTTTACCTACAAAATCCATCAATTAGCTTTTCATTTATGTAAAAAGGGATGTAATTGAGTGAAAATAAAGCCTAAAAATGCAAACTTTTACCTATGCCAAGATTACCAAATTTTAAGCCTTGATGGGCGTGTTGCAATTCAACCCTTTTATTAACAAAAAATTTGTTGTTAGCCCCTTTTAGTTACAAAATTTATTTCCTACCCCTTTTAATTAAATAAATTTAGTTTTTACCCCTTTTTTCGACTCTATTTTTGGAATTGGTTAGATTGGATAATTACTTTAAATATATATATATATATATTTATTTATTNCGACTCTCTATTTTTGGAATTGGTTAGATTGGATAATTACTTTAAATATATATATATATATATTTATTTATTTATTTATTTATCCACTGTACGTGTTACATCAGTAACTAAAATCTCATAAAGTTAAAATATCAAACATTTACCAGTCACAACGCATCACTACCATTGGTTNCCACGTGTTACATCAGTAACTAAAATCTCATAAAGTTAAAATATCAAACATTTACCAGTCACAACGCATCACTACCATTGGTTATAAGCGTTAAATATTCTTAATCTTTTTAAACTTAGGTACAGTTGGGTTGATTGTATCCCCATTTTGTGTTAAAATGTCAACCCGTAAATCGAAATCAAATTTTTTATTTTTTAAAAAATTTAACACGACCCAAATCGAAAAGAAAAAAAAATATATGACCTTACCCAATTTTTATGATTTGGGTTCGATAATCTAGATATTTCAGGTTGATCGGATCATCAGGTCATATAAACAATTATAGTCTGCCATTATTNTAGTTGGGTTGATTGTATCCCTATTTTGTGTTAAAATGTCAACCCGTAAATCGAAATCAAATTTTTTATTTTTAAAAAAATTTAACACAACCCAAACTGAAAAAAAAATATATATATATATATATATATGACCTTACCCAATTTTTATGATTTGGGTTCGATAATCTAGATATTTCAGGTTGGTCGGATCATCAGGTCATATAAACAATTATAGTCTGCCATTATTCTATTTGGTTACAATGTCCAAAAATTAATTATTTTGTTATTTTTTAAATTATAAATATAAATAATTAATTTAATTATTTTAGCTTATTATAAATCCTAATGATGTGTAAAATGCATATGAAGATGAGGGGTAAAAATGTAAATGCACGTGAGGGCATTCCAAAAGAGCATACTTTTGAAATTTTGTTTTATCTTTAATATATATTAAAAAAAAAACTTAAATACAGCGTGTAATATAGTGAGACGAGCTAACCAATAGGATAATTTACACGTGTAATTACTAATTTTAATTAATTTACACGTGGAATTACTTTTGACAAAACAAAATTCTCCCAGATGCCTGGTTGCACATGACCCATGAATTTTAGGCTTCTTCTCTGTCATTCACGAGAATCCGGTACGGATCGCCTGTGCTTATTCCTACGAATACGCGTTGAGCTGTCAAAAGATCAATATTCTTCAAATCAATTTCAGCCGTTTGATTTTAAGAGGTCGGTCTCGTGTTATTACGATCGATCGAGTTTAACCCATTTTAAAATGAGAATCAATCGTGACCAACTCTAAATACATTGAAAAAAACATACCCGACTTAATTTTAATTTATTATTACACGGGAGTCAACCCACCAACTAAAAATAAATAACAGAAGCTTGGATTGAAGCTCGATTCTCTGATTGGCTCGGTGACATATAACATCTCAGATCCACGTAATTGAAATTTGAGCTGGGTTTGAATTATATGTCTTAATTAGTTGAATTAGGTTGGTGTTGTCCGTTTATATTTTTAAAATTATTAAATTATTTAAAAATTTGTAATTTAAATAAAAAATAATTATTTTATTCCAGGACATAAATGCTTCGGCTATTATTTAGAAGTACAATACTTTGGAAGCAATTTTGGCTGGTTTATAAAGGACACGTGTACCATAATTAAACGAGAGAAAAACAGAATTTTTAGAAATTTTTAATTATTGTCTGGAAAGAAAAAGGAAACAATAATTACATTACAATTATTTTCTATTTTTTTATTTTTTATTTTTGGTAATAAATGGTACGAACTTTGTTTTTTTTTAAAACAGCTCATTATTTATTTAATATATTTTTGTCATTTTTTATCACACATAATTTAAAATATATCTATTTCCATTATTGCAAATACTATACCCTTTAATTAAATATGTGTCACAAATATTTAATTCTATAAAAAAAATTTAATTCCAATAAATAAATTTTAAAAAATTAGAAAATTGAGGTATTTATGGGATTTGGTTCGAAGGGTTAAATTTTGTTTTTAATAAAACTAAAAGTAAATTATTATTTTAAAAAATTACTTTACAAATAATTAAAAATTTTCAATTGACTATAAAAAAAAAAAGTTAAACTATTGAGTAAAAAAGAAAAATGGGTTAAATTTTGTTACCAAAAGGTTAATAAAATATTGGGTGGGTGAATTTAATAAAAATTAATAAAAGGCAAAATTAACAAAGGAACCATAATAAAAAAAATATTAAATTTAATTAAAAAGCTGGCAGCTGTAAGCCAATAAGATCCCTTGATTCGCGACGTTTGTGACTCGGGCGAGTGAAACCGTGACTCAAATGTCCGGTCCGTGATTGGTGGGGGGAAGATTACGTGTCAACCAATCAACCCTTAAGCATTATAATTTTATTTTAATTAATTAATTAATTAATATTATTATAATCATGATAATTTGTTTTTATTATTTTCATTTTGTCACTCATATTCTTAGCTAAAAAACACTATATTTCCGTAACAGCCCTTCCGACATTTTCCATCCCATCTCCTTTCTTGTATCAAATCAAATTTATTTATTTATTTTATTTTATTTATTTATTTTTGTAACAATTAAGATTGTTTTGTTATTATTGAGTTGAGTGGATAATGTATTAATTAATAATTTTATTATCACTTTTAATTATTTAAATAATAAAATAAACATTAATTTCCGCTAATAACATTAGAACGGATAAAGTAAATATAAAAAATATAATCCAACATGGTATTGTTTTTTCCGTTGTTGTTGGTGTGACTCTAATATTTGATCGATAAATATCTTAAATAAATTTTAAATTTATAGAGTGATTTTATGTAATTCTCAGAGTAAGAGACGAGTACATGAATGAACTGGAACCATATATGAATGGGACTGAGTTTTCGTTGCTCAATTATAAAAACCGTACCTCTTGGGAAGTATGTGAGCGAGGATCAGTATTAGTTTTCGGGTGATGACGACCCGTTGTGACCGTGTTATCTACTTGCCTCAAACGACATTTAAGAGCGAAGATTATCCTCACAAACCAACTCGGTGCACGTGTCTTGGGCCGTTTTTGAGATTAATAAGGACCCGTGTTGATTTGTGGGATAATATTCACTTTTAGAAGCAGTTCAAAATAAGTAGATAATGTTGTTATGGTTAAAACATGTCGGGGTCATCTGATGTCAATTGGATTAAGATTCAGTGTATTAAAAAAATAAAAATAATTTAAAATACGAAAAAAAAAAACAATGAATATTAATATAAAATTGACTCATAGTCATACCTTAATTAATGGAAAAACAATATTTGGTGGCTCAGATTACGTGACGGATAAGGGTACGATGGTCAAACGGTCAACGTTTGCGGGCCGTCCGGCGTAACGGACAGGGAGAAATTAAGTGGCACGTGGGCGCCGACGTCAGCACGTACGAAGTGATACAGTGGTTAAAAGTTAAAACGGAGAGTTTGGGAGGGTAAAATTGGAAATGTAGTGTGCGGATTAAAAAGGTGACCTAACCGAGTTAACGGTGTTGACGTCGGTTAAATTAGTTTATTTATTTATTTATTTATTTTTAATTTTTAATTTATGAAGAAAGTCTATAAAAAAAAGCCATTTCGTTGGGAGCTTACTCTGACTCCATTACTGCCTTCTTCATCTTCATCTTCTTCTTCTTCTTCGTCATTTTCGTTCTCATTTCTGAACATTTGTGTCCACATTGAATTGAAGTTGAAGGAATGGCAATGGCGGAATCTGGAGGATGGATTCGGTTGTTTCTTCTCGTGGTGTTCATGTTGTTCGTCGAAACAATTGCCAGAGTTCCCAAAGAGATTCCTGAAATTGAGTATGAATCTCTCATTCTTGCTCTAAAATTTTTGGAGTTGATGTTTTGTTCATCATAATTCTTATCTTTGTTCTCTGTCGGCGATTTCCTCTCCTTTTCTGTTATTTGCTCTGTATTTAGGGGATCCGAATTCTCTCTGTTGTTCTTCCTAGTTCGGTATTGATTTTAGCCACATTATGTTACTAGACGATCGATTTTGTTGAAGTTTTAGAGTGTTGTTGTTTTCTGAATTCGAAGATTCTTCAATTTTTCGTGTGTGGTTGTGTTTACTCAATCCCATTGCATTCATGCTGCTTCACTCGGAGATTTTCTTCTTTGAGCCGCTGAATTTATGTTAGGGCTCGTCCTCGGAATCATTTCAGAAGTGTGTTGTTGTCTTGATTTGTATATTTTGACCTAACGAATATTTTAGTTCGGTGATAGAGAAAATGCGTGGGAAAATGGAGATTGAATACTCTTTCTTCAGACTTTAATCTCTGTTTTTAACTTGTGATTTCAATTAATTTTGCAGGAATCGAGCAACCGAGATATTGCGGAGCTCAAGCAATGCATCAATGGCAGAGAGGTGAATATTTTTTTCCTTGTTCGTCGTTTCTTTAAGAACTTGATAAATGCAGAAGATTCAGTACCTAACCAAACCCCTTCCGTCGTTAATACTTAATATCCTCCCACCTTCAATTTTCTCAACTCTATTGCCAATCTCCATCGTTTAGATCTAGATCCATGGATCTCAATTGTTTATTTCGTTGCCAGTTACTTACTCGGATTCCTCTACTCCATTAACAAATTTAAAACTCCACCTAGATTTGCAACTTTTTCCCCTTTTATGTTATTTGTAATGACAAAAAGATTTTGACATTTTCACTTTTGAAAGTGTTTGTGAAAACGGACTTCTTCCGCTCGCACTATATTCAATATTCGCTCTGAGAAAAGGCCCCTTGTAACGGTTTTTTTCGCAGCGAGCGAGCTGTTCGAGTATCTTTTTACACTTTGAGCGACGCACAACTTTCAATAAATTGGACACTGTCGTACGTGATGTGAAAAGAAAAAACGCGTTGTCTTATACATCATTCTTTCTTCTAGCACTCGCTTTGTGTGTTTGCCACGTTTTGCTTTATGATTTGTTGCCCACTGCTGTTTCCCGAAGTTGCATGTGCCCCTGTCCTGGTCACAATGCATTATTGTCCCTGCACAAAATCGATATCGTGCCTGTTAACTGTCGGTTCTAAATTATTATTCGTTTCTTCTTTTCTTTTGGGTCATTTTTTTTCTCCATTGGATCTGATACATGGGGATGGTAATTTCAGGTTGGAGGACGTCGAGGCTCTAGGTAATAAGCATGCCGTGGACAACCCTGAAGAGGTCGCTGCTGCGGTTGACATGTGGGTCCTCTTTTCCTCTTCATATAGATTATAAAATGTCAATTTGCACTATCTATGGTCTAGAATTTTGAGTTATCTATTGGGAAACTATCTGGGTGTGAATTAGGCTCAACTGCCCCGAAACTGGTCTTCTCGGATCAAATTTTCAAGGGAAATTAAGTAAACCTATCCATTTGACCAAATTTTGCAAACCCACCTTAAAAAGATCACTAATAATTTGCCCATAACCACTTTTCTGTTCATCATCGTTAGGTTTTCGGCTTGATTCCTGAGTTGGAAGCCCTAATTTTATCTTTTGTCTCTCCTTAGTCCTTAACGACGCCTAAGATTCCCAACTAGGGGTCCGTTCATTACTCTTGTCTATTTCATTCTGCTTTTGCCTTTTGGTCTTATCTCGGAAAAGAACAGAAAACATCTAATGTGGATATATTTATTTCTAGGATCTTGTTATCCAGTCCATGTGGACTTGTAAAATGAGGCAAATGATCTTTTAAGTCGATTTGGTTGAGTTTATTGCAAGTGGCAACTGCCCTTGAGTGGCCCAATAGGCGACAACGACCCTAAGAAAATGGCCACCAAACTTTCATCCATCAAACTGAAGAGTCCTTCACAAATTGACAAATGGGATTACTTTATTCTATGGTTCCCATCATCCCGTTCTTGTTTTGGTCTAAGTTTAGAGATATAAGAAATTTACCCCACCGACGCTGCAAGCAAGAGTTTTGGTCTTGTTATAGTTAATTCTGTAAAACTTTTATAACATCGAAGGTTAACAGTTAAAAACAATACACTTGATCAGGAGCATACGCAATGCCACTGCAAGGAGGGAGCTTGGATTCTTCTCGTGTGGAACCGGCAATCCTATTGATGATTGCTGGCGTTGCGACCCCAATTGGCAACAGAACCGCAAACGTCTTGCAGATTGTGGCATTGGCTTTGGCCGAAATGCCATCGGTGGTCGCGACGGTCGATACTACGTCGTCACTGATTCCGGCAACGACGACCCTGTCAGTCCAAGGCCTGGCACTTTACGACATGCCGTCATCCAAGATGAACCTCTCTGGATTGTGTTCAAAAGAGACATGGTGATACAGCTGAAACAGGAACTGATCATGAACAGTTTCAAGACAATTGATGCTCGTGGAACCAATGTTCACATTGCTAATGGTGCTTGCATCACCATCCAGTTTGTGACTAATGTTATTGTCCATGGTCTAAATATCCATGACTGCAAGCCCACTGGAAACGCCATGGTAAGGAGCTCACCCAATCACGTTGGGTGGAGAACAATGGCTGATGGAGATGCCATTTCCATTTTTGGGTCAAGTCATATTTGGATCGATCATAATTCACTCTCTAACTGTGCTGATGGCCTTGTTGATGCTGTCATGGGATCCACTGCAATTACAATCACCAACAATTACTTCACTCACCACAATGAGGTATCTTCACTTCATCCATCTACTCGGTTCATATTTTTGCCATTTTTCATAGACATGGCTTCACATTGTGTGTTTAATGAACAGGTAATGTTATTGGGACATAGTGATTCATACGTTAGGGATAAACAAATGCAAGTGACCATTGCTTACAATCACTTTGGAGAAGGACTCATCCAAAGAATGCCAAGGTACAATCATCTTATAATTGATCATGTTTAGCTATTTATGAGCAAGAAAACAATCCGTTTTCATCTTACAAAATTGGATCAATTTATGGATTATTTAGGTGTAGACATGGATACTTCCATGTGGTGAACAATGANCATTCTGCTTTTGCCTTTTGGTCTTATCTCGGAAAAGAACAGAAAACATCTAATGTGGATATATTTATTTCTAGGATCTTGTTATCCAGTCCATGTGGACTTGTAAAATGAGGCAAATGATCTTTTAAGTCGATTTGGTTGAGTTTATTGCAAGTGGCAACTGCCCTTGAGTGGCCCAATAGGCGACAACGACCCTAAGAAAATGGCCACCAAACTTTCATCCATCAAACTGAAGAGTCCTTCACAAATTGACAAATGGGATTACTTTATTCTATGGTTCCCATCATCCCGTTCTTGTTTTGGTCTAAGTTTAGAGATATAAGAAATTTACCCCACCGACGCTGCAAGCAAGAGTTTTGGTCTTGTTATAGTTAATTCTGTAAAACTTTTATAACATCGAAGGTTAACAGTTAAAAACAATACACTTGATCAGGAGCATACGCAATGCCACTGCAAGGAGGGAGCTTGGATTCTTCTCGTGTGGAACCGGCAATCCTATTGATGATTGCTGGCGTTGCGACCCCAATTGGCAACAGAACCGCAAACGTCTTGCAGATTGTGGCATTGGCTTTGGCCGAAATGCCATCGGTGGTCGCGACGGTCGATACTACGTCGTCACTGATTCCGGCAACGACGACCCTGTCAGTCCAAGGCCTGGCACTTTACGACATGCCGTCATCCAAGATGAACCTCTCTGGATTGTGTTCAAAAGAGACATGGTGATACAGCTGAAACAGGAACTGATCATGAACAGTTTCAAGACAATTGATGCTCGTGGAACCAATGTTCACATTGCTAATGGTGCTTGCATCACCATCCAGTTTGTGACTAATGTTATTGTCCATGGTCTAAATATCCATGACTGCAAGCCCACTGGAAACGCCATGGTAAGGAGCTCACCCAATCACGTTGGGTGGAGAACAATGGCTGATGGAGATGCCATTTCCATTTTTGGGTCAAGTCATATTTGGATCGATCATAATTCACTCTCTAACTGTGCTGATGGCCTTGTTGATGCTGTCATGGGATCCACTGCAATTACAATCACCAACAATTACTTCACTCACCACAATGAGGTATCTTCACTTCATCCATCTACTCGGTTCATATTTTTGCCATTTTTCATAGACATGGCTTCACATTGTGTGTTTAATGAACAGGTAATGTTATTGGGACATAGTGATTCATACGTTAGGGATAAACAAATGCAAGTGACCATTGCTTACAATCACTTTGGAGAAGGACTCATCCAAAGAATGCCAAGGTACAATCATCTTATAATTGATCATGTTTAGCTATTTATGAGCAAGAAAACAATCCGTTTTCATCTTACAAAATTGGATCAATTTATGGATTATTTAGGTGTAGACATGGATACTTCCATGTGGTGAACAATGATTATACTCACTGGGAGATGTACGCCATTGGGGGTAGTGCAAATCCTACTATCAATAGCCAGGGTAACAGATATGCTGCACCAACCAACCCTTTTGCAAAAGAGGTACTAGATACTAATAGTTTAACCTTTTCAAAACCGCTCGAGTTTAGTAGTAATTTAACCCGATATCAGAGCGAATGGTTTAGAACTAATCTTCCTCGACATTCTTTAGGTTACCAAGAGGGTTGAGACAGCTGAATCTGAGTGGAAAAACTGGAATTGGAGATCAGAGGGAGACCTATTGATGAATGGTGCCTTTTTCACTCCATCTGGTGCAGGGGCCTCAGCAAGCTATGCTAGAGCCTCTAGTTTGGGAGCTAAATCTTCATCCATGGTTGCTTCCATAACAGCCAACGCCGGTGCACTTAACTGCCGACGAGGTCACGCCTGCTAGCATTCCGATCTCGTCGTCTATCACTTATATGTGAATTTTCCAAGTATTTACTTACAAACAGCCTTACCCAATATCCATATTCTATCATTTCATATCTTCTTCCAACTCTCTCATATCTAAAAAACAAGTGTACATTTTCTCTTGTCTCGTTGCCGAGACGATTCCCTATTCGATGTGTCCCGGTTTGCTGTTTGTTGAGACACTCTGAAATCGCTCAACCTCGGCCTGCTTTAACTTGAAAAAGACATCATTTGGCATTCAGCAAGCAGGTGCTGAAGCGTTGTTCTTGTCTTCATTTATTCCCTTCTTTGGTTCCCCACTTCTGTTCTTCCCAATCCATTCCTCAAACTATCATTGTTGCTCTTTATGTGTAATGTTCTGTCTTCTTGTTCCTATAGGGTATTGAATGATTGAGTGTTTTTTTTTTCTTCTTCTTTTTTTAGTTTTTTCTTTTAATTTTTATTTTTTACACTTTGTTCTGTTTAGTGATACAAGCTATAGTATGTTTGTCAAACATTGAATTATCAAAGCAAAAGTTTGCTGAAGATGATAGCAAATATTGTTGATATGCCCTTCTCTATCTTTCACCTACTTTTTCTCTTTTTTTCATTATTCATGGAGGGTATAGTTGTAATTTAGGAATTGACAAGGGATGTGAATTAAATTCATTTGGTTGAGTTTTAAAACTCAATATATTTTGTTCACTAATATCTTGAACACAAAGAGTTAATAGATAGACAAATTAAAAACGTATGGCCCCATCTAGTCTCATTTTCGTATTCATTTTCTACTTGAAAATTCAAAGGTTAATTCGCTCCTCTTTTCCACTTTTATTAGAGGTGGTTTATTCGATCTAAGCTACCATAGTAGGATTAGTTGAGTTAGATTCTTTTCCAAATTTGGATCACGGGTTGAGTAGGGTTAGTTGAGTTAGATTGTTTTCCAAATTTGGATCACGGGTTGGAGCTTTTATTGGTCGGATAAACCCAACTAACTCGAAAATATGATTTACAACTCAACACAACTCAACCATACCTTACTTTTAAGATTTGTTAACGAAGAATAAAAATATTTGAGATTCCAATAGTTGTAATAGATATTAGTGATACAACCATTTATGAATATTTGATATTAGGTTTTGTGATATTTGAGTTATTAATGTAATATGTAGTATAACTTTTTTAATGATTGAAATAAATCTAAGCTATCTAACAATCCAACCTAACCATTTCGTACACCTTGTTAAATATCTCGAACAAAAAGAATTTGTGAAAAATAAGATTGTTCATAAGAAACTTACTTTTAACAAGCAAAATGATTATAATATACATACTCGACTTTAAACTTTTGAAATTAACCATGGTTTAACACTAATACTAAATCAAAAGTCTTTCAAGCGCTATAATTTAATAATTCGCGTGTTTGAACGGTAACCGTCAAGGTTATTTACATTAAAAAGGAAAAGGTTAAAGAAGAAAATGAAGTAAGGTGATTTGAACTCAATTAACTTTGTAAAACAAAAGAAAGGTAGCCAATTAAATTAACTTTTAGAGTTAAAGGAAGGGCTTTTAGAACTTTATAAAAGTGATTAATGAAGTTAAGATACTCACTAAGATTGTGTTGTTTTGTAATTGGCAATCACTTTCATTTAGTGAGGCAGTTGATGATTCTTGCATGTGCCTTCCCACATGCTACCAAGTCATCATCGCTGCCCTTTTCTCTCCACCTTTATGCCCTTCCCCTACCAATAAAGCTTGCAAATTTGATACCCCTTTTCAATTTTAAAGTGGTGGGGGAGGAAAAAAAAATCAGTTAATTTCCGAGTATAGGTACTTGTAGTTGATCACGATATTAAAGAAAATGATATATATCAACTATTACTAAATTATACTCACTCTGACGAAAAAACTATTAGGATAGAGTTAGAACATGTTTGATACTTTAAAATGGTTTAAAATCACTTTCAAACCTATCGTTAGTGTTCTAAAGATTTATATGATCATCAAAATAATCCAAACAACACTATAGTGTGAATTCAATATATTGTTATAAGCAGCTTTCAAAAAATATTTGATTTTGTCAATGCAAAGTTAAATACATAATACTAATTAAAAAAAGTACCTTTATAATTAATAAATGCACATTGATTTCCTNATGTGAATTCAATATATTGTTATAAGCAGCTTTCAAAAAATATTTGATTTTGTCAATGCAAAGTTAAATACACAATACTAATTAAAAAAAAGTACCTTTATAATTAATAAATGCACATTGATTTCCTCTCCTTTGAAAATAGAATGATATCCTGCAGTGGTCAAATAGAAAGTCAAAGTCAGCATCAAATAAAGTATGTATACAAGAAAATTTTCATGCCCTTTGTTACAAGGCATCAAACATTTGACCATATTTGAAGTAAAATGAATTCCAATAGCAATTAATCATTTTAATGACAGAAACATATGAATATGGTAAGAACTAAGAACTATAGAGCTTGTAATAAGTAATATCTTATCCACTAAACAAGTATAAGAGAAAAGAGAATTAGAAAATGAACTATTTAATTTTGAAATCATGTTAGGCAAAGGAGGAAAAGGATAGATGCTATAATGAATGAACAAATAATGTTAGGCAACTTAATACCTAAAACTTTGAAGTGAAAGCGCACTTTCAGTTAATGAGTTTGAAGGGAGTATTCCAAAGTGTTATTATTCATTCCAAGAACTAAATTCAGTTGATGACTGACTATTCTACAGCACATTGGTAGGCTTATGCTCCACTTTACAACTGATGATAAACTGTTCAAAAGAGCACCATAGAATTAGAATCAAAGAAAGCAACCTCCCACCCCACCTTACATTCACATTCTAGTGCCACATTCACTCACATGCCTTCCAACTCTTTTGCTTTCTTTCATTCTTTCCCCCTTTTTTCTCCTAATAACAGGTAGAAGTTGCCTAATAACAGGTAGGAATTGGGGAAAGAATTTTAAGTTGTATTACAAATCACTTCCCTCTAACGTCTTTAACGTTAGAATCCTTATAAGGTTTTGTCACATTATAAGAACGAAATTCTAACTTTTAAAAATATAGGAACTAAATTCTAACTTTCACTGTAACAACTCATGCCTACGCTAGCAAATATTGTCTGCTTTGGCCTGTTACGTATCGTCGTCAGCCTCACAGTTTTAAAATGCATATGCTAGGGAGAGGTTTCCACACCCTTATAAGAGAATGTTTCGTTCCCTTCTCCAACTAACATGGGATCTCACGATCCACCCCCTTGGGGGCCCAACGTCCTCGCTGGCACACATCTTAGTGTCTGGCTTTGATACCATTTGTAACAGCTCAAGCCCAACGCTAGGAGAATTGTCCACTTTGGCCCATTACGTTTTACCGTTAGCCTCACGATTTTAAAACACATCTGTAAGAGAGAGGTTTCCATACTCTTATAAGGAATATTTCGCTCCCCCTTTCCCACCGATGTGCGATCTCATATTCACCAAAGTCCAAACCACAAGGATCAAATTTGAAATTTAACGAAGAATTTAAGATTTGAAGGTAAAAAAAAGATACATCTTATTAATATAATTAATATGTATGGAATACTTCTCATTGCATAACATAAGAACTAAATTGAAATTCAGGTAAAACAAAGGTACTAACAATCTACAATCTAAATAAAGCTAACTATGTGCATCTAACATTAGATTTTATTAAGATAGACATGACAACTTTAAATAAATAAGACTTTTCAAAACCTAACATGATATAACACGAGACAACTTAATAATCATATAACTATTATTTTCACTTAAATAATTGAGGAAAGAATCTAAATGACAGCTATGTCGTAGTCTTAACAGATGGCATTTGGCAAATGGGGTCTCCAAATGAACAGATCAGAAAATGATATTAAAAAACAACAGTGGAGAGTATTAATTTGTACCGTTGGAGGATTAAAAAACAAATAGGGAAGCATGTGAGTTGGGCCCATTGGATACTACTTGGTTGTAGGGACTGTAAATAGAAATCTGTATTATAATGGACCCATTTCCATTTCTGGGTCCAAAATTTCCCCAATGGATATGTACAAGGAAGCGCAATCAGAAGGATGAATTTTCACTTTCAGTTGCAAATGCAACTCCTCAGCCTCAGACATGAACTTTAAAGATGTTGAGTTGTGGCTTCCCACCCCATCCTAACCTCTTTTCATTTCTAATTCAATTGACATTTGAAAGCAATATGTTTTATGACACTTGGTGGTGTATTTTCTTTTCCTTCTTATCCATCTTCTAATCTTTCATTCATGTCTAAGTAACAACTACTGTTGTAATTTGGAACGACAACTATTCTCATCTATCACATCTCATCTAACACAGTGTGGTTTCTTACTTGAAATTTTAAAGAGATTTAGTGTGAAATCCCACCTCGGTTGAAGAGGGGAATGAAGCATGTTTTATAAGAATGTGGAAACCTCACCCTAAACGTTGAGGGGAAGCTCGAAAGGGAAGCCCAAAGAGGACAATATCTGCTAGCAGTGGGCTTGGATCATTACAAATGGTATCAGAGCCAGACACCAGGTGGTGTGCCAGAGAGGACGTTGCGCCCTGAAGGCGGGTGGATTGTGAGATCCCACATTGATGGGAGAGAGGAATGAGTACCAGCGAGGACGCTGGCCCCGAAAGGGGGTGGNATTATAAATGGTATCAGAGCCAGACACCATGTGGTGTGCCAGAGAGGACGTTGCGCCCTGAAGGCGGGTCGATTGTGAGATCCCACATTGATGGAGAGAGGAATGAGTACCAGCGAGGACGCTTGCCCCGAAAGGGGGTGGATTGTGAGATCCCGCATCGGTTGGAGAGGAGAACGAAGCATTTTTTATGAGGGTGTGGAAACCTCTCCCTAGCAGATGTGTTTTAAAAACCTTGAGGGGAAGCTCGAAAGGGAAAACCCAAAGAGGACAATTTCTGCTAGCGGTTTGATGGTTACAATTAAAACCAAACTGACTAGTGTAGAAAATTCTAGTTATCAGCATTGCTGCAAAAGGCTTGGTCTGTTATACTCATGACGGGACGAGATAGAGAGAACCTTTAGTCTTCGAAATGGTATGTACAGTTAGCTTCAGCAAAGTGCGATTTCACCAGCGCAAGAGAAATGAGATATCTTGTTATTTTCTTCCTTGTGCATTTCGGCATACCTACCAAATAAAGTTGCAATCAACAGAAATATGTTAGAACTTTTATTTATAACTTGATCGAATTTGTTGTAGTGTGGTTCTACAGTGAGTGAATAATAACCATTTTGTTGAAAGATTGGATTCCAACCAAAATCATAAGGGCCCCTGAGAAGAAGGAAGAACAATTTTTCCGTAATAGAGCAAATAATGAGGACAATTTTTTAGTGCAACACGGAAAGACTCTGGAGAACTCATTTTCATAGCGTTATTTTGAGAACAGCAAAATTTTCTGAGATCATTAATGAGTAAGAAACTAGACAAATATGCATTAGGAAAGAAATGGAATAAGGAATAGCACACTGTCCAACCACTGATATTCTAATACCCGTGATTAATCTGTAGCTTCCTGTGTTAGACAAAAAAAATTATAGATTGCTTCATTGTTGATCATCATCAACTTCTTGACTGCCAATACACCCTTGGGATTGTCTATGGTACCATTTACACGACCACTGAATTTAAAGTGATCTCAACCAATTGAATAGCTTCTTCTTCTCCTTCTGGCCTTGATTGTACTGACTTTTCCTTCATCAACTACCAAAAGCTGCAATTATCTGTCCTTACACTAACACCAAAAATTATTTCCAATCCCAGACTTGTATGTATGTTCCTACAACCAGAATTTACACTGAACTCTCAGTTAGACCCTTTAGAAGCATAATCTCACTAAGTTGGGGGACTCTAAGGATGGTCACTGGATTGCTATCATAAAAAATTGGCATTTCCAGCATTTGCACTTGACTTCAACACGAATGTTTCCTTCCCTTTGCCTTAACTACGCTCCTCTTCGTCATTATACTTGATCAAGTTTTGTTCTCTTAACCAAACTAACTGGCATAGATATACTCAATAGCCAGCTGCAATATAGAATCACTACCTCATAATACTGTCAAGTTTCTCAACATGGGAAATGAAAACTTATATTTCATACTCATTGACAATGATTCTTAGTGAAACCTTCTGATATTAAATTTCTCTTCTCCTCTCCTCTTCCTTTTTAAGCCAAATGCTACGGGTCGTAGGAGAAAGGGCGCAATTTTCACACTTAATTTGAAGATCTTATGTATTTGAACTTCTATAAGCCAAAGAGCCCTCTTCTTTGGCCCAAGTCCCAATTCCTCATTCATTCATTCCAGCAATCAGCAGTTGTAACTTTTTGTTTCATAGAAATACCATAAATGTCTGGAAAAGTAGCCTCAAGAGTGTTTTCCCCAGTCCACCTATCTTTCCAAGACTTTAGTCTCCTCCCACTACGAGCTTCAAAATCCAAAAAACAAAAAGAAATCACTATTCTTTGCAATTTCAAACCATTCCAATACCATAAATACCATAAATACTAGGAACCAACATCTTCCACAAAGCATTCTCTTCTTGGTTAAACCTCCATAGCCACTTGAGGAACAGGCTGTTTTCTGAAGAAAAGCCCCAATACCTAAACCACCATAATGAAGAGGGAAGGGAAGTTTTCCCCCAATTTACAAGATGGCTGCAAGAACCCTTTGATAAACCCCCATTCCACAAAAAAGTTCCTAACCATCCATTCACTCATATTTGTAACACCCTTGCCAGATTTAAAAAAGGATAAAGAATAAAAAGGGAGGTTATTAATTAACAATTGAGCAAGCGCCAGCCGACCACCGTTCGAAAGAGTTAAGCTACTCCACTTTATAATCATCTTTCAGACTTTTGTCCCAACGGGAATGCTCAAATAAGAAATGGCGGCTTTTCCACATTACATCCCAAGGAAAAAGAACTATCCAGCAGAGTGCTACCTCAATATTTATGCCAATAAGAGGAGTTTTAGTGAATTAAAGACATAAAATATGCTTCTTATGCATACTCAATTGGGATCCTATTGTGGATGGATCTCAATGAGTTTTGTTGAAATTTTAGAGATGGAGACAAAGAAGCAGAGATCAAATTTTATACGGCAAAAGTTATCATTTGGGTAATTAAGGAAATCAAGTCCTTCTCTTCAAGCACGTAAGAACTTTGGACAAAGAAAGACCCTTCTCTCCCTTAGAATCAGACGGGGCCTTCAATTGAATTCTTCTATAACTTTATTAAACATATATCTATCTTTCAATGACATCATCGTAATGTTTCAATCAAAATGCTAAGAATAAACAAAACTTCACCTCAACAGGGGAGTTGATAAAGTAGCAACTTACATGTATGGCCCTGAAACATGACAATAACCATGTTAATGATCTAAACATACACTCTGGGAGAAAGATCCTTCAAAGCACTGAAGCAGAGGCTAGTATCTTCGACTAGAACAGAACTGATATATCTAAATTTCATTGTTTAGGCCATTTTTGATAACCGTTTGGTTTTTTATTTTTGAAAATTGTGTTTTNAATCTAAATTTCATTGTTTAGGCCATTTTGATAACCGTTTGGTTTTTTATTTTTGAAAATTGTGTTTTCTTTCTCATCATTTCTCTAGATTTCATTTCTCTTAAACAGAACACTCGAATTCTTAATCAATTTTTTCAAAAATTACAGCATTGACTATTTGTTTTTTACTTTTACAATTTTAAATTCAGTCTTCTATTCATCTGAAGTGATTCTTAATCGAGTTATCAACAAATATAGAAGAATGTGCACCTAGATAGCAGCCAAACGAGCTTTCTCTTTCGATATAGCTTCCGGTTCGCCTTGCAGCTCCGACACTGCTTGTAATAACACAACAAATTCAAACAAGTACACAAAAGATCGAAAAAATAGAAGCAAGTGAAAGAAAGAACGTACAGTCAAGCTTGAGAGACCGAAAAAGAAACAGAGCGCTGCTCAAGATTGCTCGAACTTCCTCAAGCTTCTTGGCATTGCCGATCACAATTGTCACTGGCCAAGGTATCACCGATCCAATTCTTGAAGCAGCAATTGTTGCCATTTTCCCTCGGCTCTAGCTGATTCCCGATCACATGATTCGGTCGAGCTCCAAGTACAAAATTTCAGTCTCGAGGCGCCAAATCTTAAACCCTAATATGGTACGAGGGGTTTACTCTCACCATATTTTAAGGTTTGGGTGGTTAGGACTCGCCAGCATCCCAATTTTGTACCTTATTTTTATTAAATTTTTTTTTAATTTATTATATTGAATCTTAAAAGGGATAAAATGGTATATTCTTCTGTTTAAATAGCATACAAGCTACCAACTAATACCTACAAATAAAAAAAATATAAATTATTTTAATAATAAAATAAAATATACTACGAATCAAATTATTCACGGATTACGAATATATAAAATATAGTCTGTAACTAATTATTATAATATATTCTACTATAAATGTTTCAATTTTTATTATTTATATAATTTTTTTTTGCTAAACAAAAATAATAATTTAAAAAAATTTAAATTCACAGCTTTGAATAATAATAAATTCAGGAGGAATTTTAAAATTGATTTAATTCATAAAATAACTCTTTCAACCCAAAAAAAAACACTATCAGACACAAATTATAACAGATATTGTCGTTTTTGTATTTGTAGATATTATTCTCTTTCAACTTTCAACTTCCCCTCTAAATTTTTAAACACAGCTAAGGAGATCCAATATTTTCCTTTTTGTACTTTCTCACTCGAGATTTTTAAAATACATCTGTTACAGACAAGTTTTCACACTCTTATAAAAAAAAATGTTTCGTTCTCATTTCCAACCGACGTGGAATTTCACCATCCACCCCATTTGAGGCGAAGCGTCTTGTTGGCACTCATTTCTCTCTCCCATTTGTTGAAGATTAAGGATTATTGGGAGTGAGTCCCACATTGGTTAATGAATAATGTCGTACAAGGCCTGTTGGGAGAAGCCCAAAACAAAGCCAGGAGAGCTTATGTTCAAAGTGGACAATATCATACCATTCTAGAGAGTCGTGATTTCTAACCCGATTAACTGTAGGATCTCACAATAAATAAATAAATATATATATATATATAATACTATAGTGTAATATTTAAGTTTTAAAAAAATATTATATTTTTTCCTATAAAATATTAATGAATTTATATTTTATTTTTATATTTTAAAATAGAAAAAATGGTGACGGAACAGACGTATTCCGGGCATGCAAAGGAATCAACATGCCGGCGTTCCACCTCCATAAATATTTCTCGTATTTCAAAACGACTTCAACCAACTTTCTGCTAACAAAATTTAAAAATTTCTCTTTCCCAGAATGACATTGTCACAGTGCAATTAAATTTAATTGCTATTTACTCCTCCACAACTTGACTTTGCCTTTGCATTTACGCCCTCCAACTGTTTCTTTTCCCATTTTCCACCCTATATAAACCCCTCCCCACTGCTCCATGCAAATTCAGGGATACAGAGTGAGAGAGAGATAATGGAGAAGCTCTTTGCAATGCTCTTCCTGGCTGTTGTTGCGGCGGCGCGTAATGTTCCCGGTGCTGAGCAGGGGCAGTTCGTTGACGCCGTTGAAGTCAAGGCGGCGGAGTTGCCCACGGCGGGTGGTGATGCTGGTCGTGATGAGAAGACTTTTATCTATGGCGGAGTTGGTGGATTTGCTGGCATGGGCGGGTACGTATTCTTAGATGAACACGATTCTCCATAATAATATGATATTGAGTGTAAGCTCTCGTAACTTTGCTTTGGGCTTTCAAAAATGGCTGGTAGACAGTATTATTTGATTATAAACCCACAATTATTCTCTTATAAAATTATTATTAAATTAATATATAACAAATTTTATCTAATTTTGAAAATTCATTTCTTTTAATTTTTAAAATTTTGAAATCCATAATTGAACAGGTATGCAGGGTTGGGTATGCCGATGCTGGGTGGCTCTGCTGGGATCGGAAAATTTGGTGGGATTGGAGGTTTCGCCGGAATTGGTAACCCGGGTGGCCTCGGCGGTATGGGCGGCGGAGGAGGAGGTGGAGGTGGTGGAATAGGTGGTGTGGCTGGGCATGGACTTGGAGGAGCTGGCGGAATAGGTGGTCTAGCTGGGCATGGACTGGGTGGAGCTGGCGGAATAGGTGGTATAGCTGGGCATGGACTTGACGGAGGTGGCGGAATCGGTGGTATACCTGGACATGGACTTGGAGGAGCTGATGGAGTCGGAGGATCCGGCGGCGGTGACAGTGGGAACGGTGGAACTGGCGGAATCGGCGGAGCAGGCGGCAGTGGAGACGGCGGAGCAGGCGGCGTTCCAGTTGGTGGCTCTGTTCGGCCATAAATTAATGTTAAAATGTTAATTTCCACGTGTATTACCGTGGTAGCGTTTTGATTGTGTTTGTAAAAACTTTGCTGATTTGGATGACTGCATGCATTCCACGTGTTTTTTTATAAATAAATATTTCTTTTCCCTATTTGACTTTCATTATATTTAGGAAAGATCTATAATTTCTCCAATTTTAATTTTTTTTTTTAAATCTAACCAATTAGTTTGGCTAGATTTTTAATTTATATATTAAGAACGTTTTTAAAAATTAAGGTTATTAATAAAAATTTGAAAATTAAAATTAAATTTTTAACCATATTTTAAAAATAAATTATTAATAATTTTCATCCCATTATAAATGTATTTTTAAAATTTTGTTCAAAATTTAACTGAAAAAAATTCAAAAGTCAATGTAACAAAATTATTTTGTATTTTTAAATAAATTTTTATATTTTTATTAACTTTTAACCTTCTAATTTTCCCTTTTCCTTGCTTAAGATTGAAATTACTGTCATTTAAATATTATAGAAAAATTAAAATTAATTAAATCATTTTAAAAAAATTATTAATTATTTATAATTAGGATAAATTAATTAAAAAAACCATTTTACTTATAAAACCATTTATAAATATAATTACACTTTAGTTTAATCTGAAAATAGTTTTTTATCCAAAATCTCAATCATTCCGACTACAAAGGTTTTGTTTTAAAACCTAGTTTAATTTTGAGACGTAATAAGTAGGTGCATTCATATTATAATCGTAACTTTAACTTTTTGATTGAATATTATATTCGTAATTTTGATTTCTATAACCTTCTGAATTTGGGAGAGTAATTTATACCTTATTCACTCAACTACGCTCATATGACAACAACAAAATATTTAAGTGTATTTTTTTAGATTTTTAAAAAGTTAAAAGTTATTAATAAAATTGGAAAGGTAAGAATATTATTTTAATATTTTTTAGATTTGTTAGAATATTTTTTTAAATAAATTATTAATATTTTCAATTCAAATTAACTCTAATTATATTTTGAAACTTTTATATTATGGAAATTTATTAAATAAAACTTTAAACTCATAATTATATTATTTTAATTTTTTATTAATTATTTATAATTAAGATAAATAAATAATAATAAAAATATTGAAAATTTATTTTATCCAACAACTAATATTTTTAGAGATATAATTAAAATATTTAAGGATGTTTTTTAGATTTTTAAAAAGTTAAAAGTTATTAATGAAAATTGGGAAGGTAAGAATATTATTTTAATATATATTTTTTAAGTTTGTTAGGATAATTTAATAATGTTAAAATATTTTTAGAAAAAATAAAATACAAGATATATTTTTTTTATTAATTTAATTTAACCATTTTCATTTAAAAAAATAAAATGGATTGAAAATTATATAATAAAATTATTTTATATTTTTAAATTATTTTTATATATTGTTTAATGAAAATTTGAAATTTTAATATATGTAGTTATTATTTTGAAGTTTTAAATAACTTATTTATTTTGGTGTTATGTTTATTAAAAATAAATGAGAGACCTAACCTAAATAAACTAACAATTAGTAAACAATTTGAAATAAATACACATAATTTGTCTTAAATTTATTATATTGTTGATTAATTTTATCAAAATTTATCCCTTACCAGTGATTTTTTTTATGTTTAGAATGCTCTTAAAACGAAGGATTACCTTCCATTACAGTACATAATAATCTATTAATAATGTTCTTGAAATTGTCCATTTCTAACTATGTTAACGGTAATGGTCAAAGTGTGCTGCTAATAGTTATTATCCGGATCATTACGTATGGTCGTCAGCCTCGTAGTTAAAAAACGTGTATGGTACAAAGAAGTTTCTACCCCTTAAGGAATGATTCGTTTATCTCTCAAACCGAAGTGAGATTTCACGATCTACCTCTCTTGGGACCCATATCGTTGTTGATACACTGCCCGTGTCAAAGCATTCATTATAAAGTTGTGGAAACCAATCCACCTCTCTTGGTAGTCCAGCATCCTCGCTGTCACAACGTCCGGAGTCAAAGCATTTCTTATAAAATTGTGGAAACTAATCCACTCCTCTTACTAGCCCAACATCCTCGCTGTCACACTATAGGAGTCTAATTTGTAAGTTAATATAATTTTTAAAATTTAAAATAATTTTTAAGCTTATTCGCTCGAGTTGGGGCAAAGATGAAAATAAGGTCATATAAAACCACTAATCTTCTTTACTAAAATTGAAGGCGGGAAAGCTTCAAATACCAAGTGTTAGATAGAGGGAGCCAGGGAGAGCAAGCGAGCGATGGAGGGAAGTAGGTCAAACAGCGATTTGCAGAGCATTATCGATGCCATTTCGTCCTCCGATGTAAGAGCTATTTTATTAATTTCATCTCATTTCCTTATCTTCTGACTTTCAAATGATGAATTTAAGTTGAATTCGATCATACTTTGATTGTTAATTAAGACTTGCGAACTGTGATCGAGTATGCAAGGAATTGTAGATATTCAGAATTGTTCGTACATTTGCAATGTTTTATTCATTTTCTGGACGAATTCTTTTACTATTCTCTCGAGCATTGTTCAATTTCTGCCATTAGATTTCGGTGAAGGGAAGATACTTCCTTCCAGTGGCTAATTGCTAACTTATGTTTTACAGGTCGTCGAGAGTCGTATTCAGCTGCTCAAGAAACTGGAGGATTTGGATTTATCTTGTAAATCAGAGTTGATTTCACTAGTCGAAAGCCTTACAGTATCCGCTCTGCGATTCTTTTCATTTTTAATGCTTTGTCTTTCGTCGGTGATACTATTTGAATACGAGGCATCGGCATTTAACTTTCACAGCTGCATGTAATTAGCAGTTAATTAAAGCTTCACGCAATCTTTGATCTGGTTTTTCTTAATTTTATTACTACCGAGTTTTTATTAGACTAAAACATTTATTGAAAAACTTGCTATATCTTTCTCTTCCGAGTAAATGTTTGTATACCTTGACGGAGAGATTGATATTTTGGGAGGATTTTACCTGTTTGGATGTGACGCAATGCTTGTTGAACAGAACGATACTACTAGTGGCTGTAAAACGTATAGAGGACAAAGCCGATTGTCTAGCACAGTTTCTCACACTCGAAGTTAAGGTAAACATTTTTGTTATCTGCTACACGAAGCATTTTTCGCTCTGTATATAAGTTAATATACGAGTTGATAACCTTCTACGATATCTAATAGTGCTGTATTTTTCTTCAGGCAAGTGTCTGGTGTAGAAAGCATCTAAAGATGACGCTTATGTCAATCCAGGAGTCACAGGAAGAAGAGCATTCCAACCTGTTTTTTCAGGTAGTAAACATTAGTTGATGTACATCTTATGCTGGCCAAGTAGATTTTTGGTGAATACACTCCCGCACACACTTAATTGATGCTCTTCCATCAACTTAAATCAATTTTATATTAGATTACGATATTTAGTCGGGGTCTTTTGGAATTTAGATTCGAAACATCATGTAGTTTTAAGATTATCGATAACTATAAAATATTTCTAGCTCTACTCCATGTTTAGATTAATTGTTTCTTTTGGATAAACACTCTTTATCAACAAATTATTTACCTAAAACTATCTCTTCACCTGAATTTGAAACAATTTTGAAACGGATCTTTATTCTAATATTTGTTTTCCCAAAAATCTAACATAAATATGTCAAAGATCTCCTATTCGGGCTATGAAAATGAAGTCCGTTGTGTGATATGCAATCATCGACATTGATAGTCGTCATCTCATATCCATTATTTCTTTCTTGAATAACCAGTGGTGTCCGTGAATTTCTGTACCAGTTATAAAACTAACTAGCCGTCTTGATTATGTCAAGTAAATTTCTTTTTTCAAATTGAGCCAGTTGATAGAATATAAAGTTTCCCATGGCACTCTTGTGAGCTATACCTGGGACCAATACATTTCTTTCTCCTTAACGCTTTGTGCCATTTCCATGGTTTCTTCTTTGATGTTTTTCCTTTTCAAGTTTGTGCTGGCTTCAGTATAAATAGTGTTTTATTTTCAGTTATTTTCTTGTTAGGAGTGGAACTATTGTGTTTTCGACTATATTGTTTCATTACACTCCAGCAGATTTGTTCTCTGACATTAAGTTTCTTTGTGCAGCTTCTTTTGGATGCAGTGAAATTTTCTGCTGCCAGTTTTTCAGCTTTGGCAAGATATCCTCTTTCGGAAGATAAGGCGTTGATGAATACGGTTGAGAATTTCATACTGGAACAGCTGAATTTAATGAATGAATCGGTTTCCGAAATTCAGGTTCTAACAGCTTGCACAATAAATTAATTTGTTGCTAAGAAGCTGAATGGTTAGCTCTTCCAGATTTTCTTTATTTTCTTTTCCTGAGTTCTTGCTNAATTAATTTGTTGCTAAGAAGCTGAATGGTTTGCTCTTCCAGATTTTCTTTATTTTCTTTTCCTGAGTTCTTGCTATCAAACTCAGGAAAAAAATTGTACTTTGAAGGTCAATTTTAGAGGAACAATATTGTCAACATCCAGGAATTGTGTGATTGGCAAGAAAACTATTGTACAAGCCTCTTCAAACTGCTTTGATAAAGTCACCTAATCAAACTGGAGGCTAGTAACCTCAATACCACTGCTTAGATGAATTATAAACCCACGAAGAGGCTAAAAGTATTATCAACTCACCTTATCTTGGCTGAAATCTGGGAAGATGCTGCGAGTAACACTTCTAGGATTCTTGTTTCTATAATTTATTTGTTCTTTTCTCTTTTCTCTCATAATCAAATCTGATTTTTAAAAAATGGATACATTTGATGTTGGGGTAAAATATCGTAAGTTTCCATTGTTTATTCTCTCTTTGCGATTGTATTCTGGCTTGAGTCAGGTGTGATCCTCGTTGCTTGTTTAGTCTAAAAGATGTTTAATTACTTCTCCTTCATCTGACATCATGGCTACTTTGTTTCTCTTTGTAGAGGATTCGTGAATTTGGCCCAGAAATATTGAAAGCTGTGCAGATGGTCATTGATGCGATGATAAAATTTTGCGAAGTTCACTCTCAAGCCCTAGATCGAGAGTTCTCTGGTGAAGACTTTGATTTAACCAGCAGTGCTGTTAACCATGTCATCAACGTGCATAAGTATATAATTGAGAAATTATGCGAACTGGGCACCATTGCTGCCAAAGGTGGTGGAGGATTGGTGACAATTCTCAACGTGTCATGGAAAGGAGTGTTTACCTTGCTTCAACTTGGGAATGGGGTGTTAGCATCAAAGGTGAACATAGCAGGCATTATTCTAAATCTAGTTTCACTTGTTATGGAGCCTCTGAAATGTGCAGCAGCCACTTGGTCTTCTGTAACTAATGAAGCTGTCTCTGCAAGTGAAGCCAGACGGATATTTCTTCCAGTTAAATTTTTCTTGATTAATGCTGTGAAAATATCATGCCTCTATCCTTGCCAGGCATATCTAGTACATAAGGAGATTATTCTTTGTGTTCTTACGATCTCGACATATAAAGTTTCGCTAAGCAATGAAAAGTTACTGGGAACTGTAGCTGAAGCAATCGCTGAACTTTTGGAGACAACGTGCTTGGATTTGGTCAAGTGTATTCTAAATACCACCGATCTAAAACAAGACCTGAAACTTGGGATTATGGATTTGTTATTCACGAGTGAAAGGTGTTCTCATCCAGATGGAGATCCCAGCAATTGTTTTAGGATTGATCCAATGTATGGAATTTTTAACACTAATTGTGAAGACATGAAGGATGCCAAAACCTTATTGCTTGGTCGCATTAATTTTCTACTTAATCTGCTGAGGCATTCTTTCGATCTCAGTGATGATACAAAACTACTGATCACGACAAAACTCGATGGGCTCTTGGACATTTTAGTTCAAGAAGATGTATATGCATCAGTTCTTCTCCTGCAAGTTCCTTTCTTGTATTTCTCTGGAAAAACTACAGAGCTAAAATGGCAGCCTCTGTTCTCTTCTCTGGTGCATGCATTGAAGACTTTCATGGTTGCAGTCTCCTCGAGCTGTGCTTGGCTGGAACTGCAATCCTTCTTACTTGACAATCTCTTGCATCCTCATTTTCTTTGCTGGGACATTGTTATGGAACTGTGGTGTTTTATGCTGCGCTATGCAGATGATGGGCTGGTGAATGGTGTCATCTCTAATCTTTTTTCAGTAATGAAGTTTTTGGCATCATCAGAACTAGTTCTTGTTCACAGTTCTGCATTGAGAAAAATGGCTAGGTGTATAACGATGCTACTTACATATGGTGCACATTCTAAACTAAATGAGATTTCTGAGTCTATTTTTATTCAGGACAAATCTCGGTCATCGACAGTGATATGGGCTGCCTTGATCTTGGAAGGCTTTCCCCTCAACTTACTCTCTGAGAAGATTAAAAATATTGTTATTCAGAGTATGATTCACGATTACTTGAATTTCATTGGGAGTTTTGACGAGACTTCAATGTTAGCTCTCTCTTCTAGGGTAATTGGGCTGCCAGTATTTTCTGCATCTACTACAATCCAATCCATGTAAGTATTTGTATTTTACCTCGTTAAGGAAACTTCATGCTTTTTCCAACTCTCCACACTCCTTAAAGCCTCTCCAGACTTAAATTTTCAGAAGTATACCGTTTTGTTTTTTTATCACTTCAGCAGGCGATCATGTGACTAATTTTCTTGTTGTTTCTATTTGCAATTGTGTAATTTGGATGGTATAATGTTCCACAGCAAGTTAAGCACCTCTGATATTGATGTGAGAACGTTGAAGTTCTTACTTGCTCTTCTCCGTAGCTACAAGCTTTCTGGAGTCGAAAAGGTGAAGGGATTCTGCAGAAAACTAATATCTGAAACATTGGTGATCATCTCGTGCATGAAACATCTTTATGCATCTAATGAGATGGAGGAGGTCATCTTGGAACTGGAAAAGCTTTTTATCTCAGGACCAACGGCCTCAGATGCTCTGTTATATGAATGCAAATCAGGTTTGGTTCCTTTCTTGGCAGGACTTGCACACATTAAAATGATAGAAACCAATGATAATGCAAAAAGCTGTGCTGTGTGGGAGTTATATCATATGTTATTTAAAGAGCGGCATTGGGCATTTATACATTTGGGGCTAACAGCTTTTGGATATTTTGCCGCACGTACTTCTTGTGATGAGCTGTGGAGGTTTGTGCCACAGAATGCAGCTCTTTCCTACGATTTAGAATCAGGAAAACATGTAAATGAAGAAGGGTTTATGTTAGAGTTTAAAATATTTCTTGAGAAGGAAATGGCTCTCCTCACAGTAACACCGAGCGCAGAGCAGCTAGCACTGCTTATGAAAGAAGGGCTACTGTTAAAAGATAAGTTCAATACGTTACTAAAATCATGTGGAAAGGGTATCGAATGTAAGAGCATGGAGATTGACGAAGGACCATCTAGCAGGAAAAGAAAGCTTCCTGAGGGGATCAGCAAGGGAATGGAATTGCTAAAGAATGGATTAAAGTTTATGCGCCAGGGTCTCTCACTGTTGGAGGCAAATCATGTCGATTCCAGAGAACTTCATAACAAGCTTTTGAGTCACTTTTCTGGTCTTGAAGATGAAATAGATCGTCTAGACAGCCAGGGTGGGGTTTATTAAGTCAACCTCAATTCCAAAGGTACACTATTCTTATGAATAGAATTGTTTGTACTTGTCAGCATGTATAAATAAATGTATTTTGTACTACTACATCGCTTTTATTTTTATTTACTTTTAATGAGGTAGGGGGATATCTTAAACATGGCCGTGTAATCGTGGCTTCAAATAAATGGAGAAGTTTAAATTCTATTTTCAAATTGTTAATGCCTTCTTTTTCAGACCCAGAAAAATCCAAGAGTATGGCTTGCGTCAGTGATTTATGTTCGTGCTATCCTTCTATTGCAGAATGAACCGAATGCCAGTTTCCATTGTGTTCATCAGTCTTAACATAATGAACCGTATTGATTCGAGCTTCTGTGGTGAGGCCGAGAAGTAGACTGCCTTATAGCTTTCTTTGGTGCCAAGGTCTCAGAAAGGTTTTTTGCTACTCGTCTCGGTAATCATCTCTCCAAAAGTTGCTAGGTTCGTTCACGATTGATGTTGGTTACAAATCATTTCTCTTTTAAGATCACTCGAACTTTCTATGAGAATTATTTCTGCACCGAAACCATTGATGGCATTTCACTGCATGGGCCATTTCAGGCACTAGAATTAGTAGAGCACTTGTCGACTGTAGCAAAGCTTGGGAGAAAGTAGAAACGAATTATAGGATTTCTTGCACGTGTTGCATTTCTGTGCAGAAATTGAGGCGTCAATCCAGTATTAATGATAAGGCAACTGTGACGGACACCATCTTGTATTCTGAGGTGTAATATCAAATCCCCTATTCCCCTTGAATTTAGTTTATCTCCGAGTGTTTCCCAAGTTGATTGATATAAATTATATTACCAAACTCTGAAAATGGTAAAGGTAGTTTCTATAGAAGTGATCAATAACCGTTTACCTGAGCACCACTAAACCGTCGGTATTTGTTTATTTATTTTCTTTTTTCTTTTTGAAAAAATCTGGAATAAAGTAAACTATGTTGTATGTTTGATGATTGAGACTTCGTCTTTTGCTTGCCCACAGCTTTCAAACCTGAAAATGTCATCGGAGATCTCGAAGATTTTTAGCAGGTGGTTTCAGTGGACCCAATCAGTACAGGTATTCTGAAATTGTTGGGTTTTTATATTCAAAGCATGGGTATAGTTAATCGATAATCGTCTCTAATATCTAGTATTTCTCGGATCCCAAGGGCAGCACTTTCGTAATATTCTAATGTAGGAACTTAGATAAAATAAATAGTTGAAATTAGAATTTGGTAGATGATAAAATAAATAGTTGAAATTAGAATTTGGTAGATAATTCTTAATGATAATCTCTTTATTTAATTTTTTTTTTTTCACTTTTTAGAAACGCTTTTGACGTCTTAATAAAAAGTTGTTATTTTATTTTAAAATTTTGGTTGACTATAATTTTATAAACTATTTCAATGAAAGATTACAAGATGACTAGAAAGAAATCACTATCAAAGAGTCACTGAACAATTATATTATATTTTGAGTGTGCTTACATGAGCACTAGCATGTGGTAAATTATTGTGCTTAGTACCACTCTGATAAAAGTTTATAGTTGCCGTGAAGTATTTCGCGACTACTGGCCTTGCAGTGAAGTATTTTCGTGATAATTAAATTACACTGCCATGGGGCTAACTTGAATACCCTGTCATTAGGATTTTCATCATTTTCCTAGAGAAAGATCTTAGAAAACACGCGCCGCGTCTCTGCTAGTGGGTCTGCATCCATTTTCCTCTTCCAGATGTGCGATATGTAGAATATGTGTCGAATTAATGGAGGAGCATGTAATCCTCTCTTGATTTGTTTACGAGAATATCAAGAAAAAGACAAAATAGGGTTTCTCTCTTGATTTGTTTACGAGAATTTCAAGAAAAAGACAAAATAGGGTTTTCCTGATATGTGAGTTCTAAGTTTTCAAAACCATTTCTTTTAACTCAGTCTACCACATATCTATCAACACAATATATGGATAGTGAACGTGATTATCAACACATTAAATGTCTATAAAGCTTGAGNAGTCTACTACATATTTATCAACACAATATATGGATCGTGAACGTGATTATCAACACATTAAATGTCTATAAAGCTTGAGCTAGAGTGCCATCATTTACACAAGCATTTTCCTGTTTCCACTCTTCATGAAGATCCTCATTAGCATTCTGGTGCTCATTTTCTTCCCATT
Organism: Cucurbita pepo subsp. pepo; assembly: GCF_002806865.2. Taxonomy (NCBI): domain Eukaryota; kingdom Viridiplantae; phylum Streptophyta; class Magnoliopsida; order Cucurbitales; family Cucurbitaceae; genus Cucurbita; species Cucurbita pepo. Next base: position 2,357,583 of record NC_036645.1, on the reverse strand, counting down.
TTTCACTGTTTTCATGTCATTATTACCTCCTCCAGATCAACTGTATGGCATAGAATACGAAGTCCGTGTGATCAATGGCTTCACAAACAACTCCTCACTGCCTCTGGTGATATGGTGCGCATCCGAAGACAGTGATATCGGCGGGCGTGCGCTACAGGAGCACGATGATTTCAGTTGGCTCGTCAAGACCAACTTCTGGATTACTACTACCTCGCAATTCTCATGCACTGTCAAATTGGACCACACAAGGAAGAGTTTCGATGCATTCAAGGTACCAAGAGATATTTACCGCTGTAGTGCTTTCAGGAAATGCTCTTGGTTGGTTATGGAAGATGGATTCTATTTCAGTGACGACGAAGTAAACTGGAGGAAGGAGTTCTCGTGGTAAATCCATTCCTCACCAGACCCAGCTAAGTTCACTCAACTCTGTTCTACTTCTCTACTAGTTTTTACTTTTACTGTCATGGTTTTGGCCTAGCGTAGTTGAGGAATGGATTACTATTTTGAGTTATATAAATGCGAGCGTAGCAAAGCAATTAGAATACCTCGATTATCTTAGCGCAACATCATCTAGTAAAATTCCCTTTTTTCTTTGTTTCTTTTTTAATGATTTGGGTAGATCAAGTCTGTCTATATTACCGGTGTACCGTGTACTTTTTGAGTTTATTAATAATAAGTAATGTTTGTTCAATTATCCTGTGGCTTATAATGGTCCGTAATTGCCTTTATTCGGTACTCTGCTTTTTGGATACTCTTGATCCTACAGACAGAGGAAACAGAGTGAGAATATATAATAAGAAGAAACTAATTTAGTTTCAGAGTCATCAAGTTTCTTAGATAGTCAGCCGTCCTTACTTAATCAAGCTACTTTATTAGCATTAGCTAGCCCTTCCAATTTTCAAAATTTTAGGAATAAAGCCGCAGCCATTAGACAAGTCCCGTAGTTTTTATAGGCTCAACCTTTTAGCCACAGCCAAACTTGTGGAGCAATGTTTGAGGATAAAAGAATTGCTAGGGGAGAGGAAGGAGGCTGCTAGGAGCAAAGAGAAGAGATAGCCATTGATTCTATGCTTCTCTGATTTTGTTCACAGGGACATATGGCAGGCAGCAGTAGTAACAAAAACTTGGACGGGTAATTCCTGCTAGGAACCCCCAC
>NC_036645.1:2348897-2355057 GCF_002806865.2 Cucurbita pepo subsp. pepo | reverse complement strand
TTTTTTTTTTTTTTTTTTTTTTTTTTTTTTTTTTTTTTTTTTTTTTTTTTTTTTTTTTTTTTTAGTATTTCTAAATTATCACTAAATTCAAGAACTTAAATTGATAAGCCTAATTAATTATTTAGTTCAAAAGAATTCTAATCGAGTAGAAACTTTGAATTACGACTCTACGTTGATGTAACGCATCAAACTTTTGTTAGGTTTCTGGGTTTCTTAGAAGTAATAATTAGGTCAAAGGCCTTATGAATGGAATTAAGCAAAATTCGAGTCACCACATATTAACAATTAACAACAACCATATGAAATTACAAAAAGTATTAAAATTATAATATCGCCCAACTAGCTTGATTTGAAATTCGAGATGACCGAACCCATAAAATCCCACCATTTTTTTTTTAAATATATTATCTTAGTGTGATTAGATTTCTACCTCACTAATATTATTGCCAACACTTTATCAAACATTTGCTATACAATCTTGTTAAAATTATTTGAGTCCATTTTGATAATAATAATAAAAAAAAAAATCTTAGTTAAAAAAAATTGTAAAGCTAATTTGCGAGATGCAATAAGTTACGCCCTAAAAAAAAAAATTCAATTATTCAAAATGAATAAACCAAATACAAATGAAAATAAGAAAGAAAAAAAAGAAAGTATAATGGTCGCTAAAATTAGTTGCTATATTTACAAATTTGCCTAGCACGAGAAAATTTATTTATTAGTGATATTGTAACAACTCAAGTCCACTACTAGTAGATATTCTCCATTTTAGTTCGTTATATATTATCGTTAGTCTCACAGTTTTAAAACGTATCTACTATAAAGAGATTTTCAAGAAATTTTCAGATATTCTATGTTAAGATATGTATGATATTTTTGAACTTTTCAAAAAAAAATAAAATAAATATATATATATATATATATAATTCAAGTCAATTTGAAAAAGAAAAAAAAAATCCTTATGATGGTTTCTTGTGTGGGGGGCAATTGTATTTGAGTGGGATTTATTCAAATCATGAGAGGAGCCTTAAAGGAATATCTTAGGTCATATGCCTTTATTTCAATTGGAATTACATCCAATCATCCCAAAAGTAAAGCCCACATTCACCTCTCAAGTGGTTTCCAATATTACCAAAAATAATTGAAAAAACAATTTATTTTTATATATATATATAAAATAATAAACTTAGTTGATACCAATTTCCTTTACCACAAATTCAATGTCAATTTTGGTCAGAAGATTATTAAAATTATATATATATATATATATATATATATATATATTATATTATATTATAATTATCAAAATCTCCATTAAAATGATTGAGCTAAAACTCAACTAGAGTAAAATTGAGACATTGAATGAGCTCGTTTTCATACGAATAATTTGATCGTTCTTGTATCTAAAACATCGATCTTATAATCAAAAGAGATGAGTTATAAACTTAGAGATCTTTGAAAGACCGAGCTCAAATTGTAAGGGCCACCCATGTAAGATATCGAACCGTTTTGCATTGTCAAATATTGAAAGATAGAATTATTGACCTGATAGACGAGCGACGGAATGGGAAAAGCTTAGACTTTTATTGCTAAGACTGATGTTTTACATACAAAACAATGGTATTACCAACTATACATGAAAAATTGTAATAGTTTCTTTAACAAAAATACAGAATTACTATGAAATGAAACCAATCAATTTCCTGTTAAAAATAAAATCAGGAGGAACAATCAGCAACTAGCAATCTTTAGCCATCTGATGGAGCTTCCAAGAATGGATATACTGTCATACTGTGTTATCTTTGAGGGGAATATCGGAATTCGGAGATGGAACGAAATTCACTTCTTGCTCGTTAGACTCTATAAGCATCGATACAACGTCCCGCATCGATGGTCGGTCAAAAGGAGACATACTCGTGCACATAAGAGCGATTTTAAGTACGGTCATCATGTGTTCGACGATACTTCGGTCTTGAAGGTTCAACCGAGAATCAAATATTCTCGATGTGAATGAATGGTTACGGATAAAATTTTTTACCCATGTTACAAGATCACCTCCCTGATCTAATGGTTGAACGGGAGTTTTTCCCGTTAACAACTCGAGTAGAACGACGCCAAAACTATAAATGTCGCATTTTTCGGTAACCTTCATAGTGTATGCATATTCTGCATCCAAAAACGAGGATAGGTACGGTTCAAGATTTATGTATGAACTTTATTGATAGCTAATAGTGTAGCAATCTAAGCCCCACGGCTGGTAGATATTGTCCTATTTCCCTCAAGGTTTTTAAAACGTGGCTGTTAGGGAGAGGTTTTCACACCCCTACAGTAGCTATTGTCTTTTTTAGGCTTTCCCTATCGGGCTTCCCTTCAAGGTTTTTAAAACACGTCTGCTAGGAAGAGATTTCCACACCCTTATATAGCAGATATTGTCCTCTTTGGGCTTTCCCTTTCGAGCTTCCCCTCAAGGTTTTTAAAACGCGTCTACTAGGGAGAGATTTACACACTATTATAGCAGATATTGTCCTCTTTGGGCTTTCCCTTTCGGGTTACCTCTCAAGGTCTTTAAAACGTGTCTGCTAGGGAGAGGTTTCCATACCCTTATAGTAAATATTGTCCTCTTTGGGCTTTCCCTTTCGGGTTTCCCTTCAAAGTTTTTAATACGCGTCTGCTAGGGAGAGGTTTCCACACCCTTATAAAGAATGCTTCGTTCCGATCTCACAAATAGAAACATTAAGATACTCAAGTCAGAACAAAGAGCTTACCAGGAGCGATGTATCCATACGAGCCTGCAACGACTGACATTGATTTAGAATGAGGCATGTCGATAACTTTCGCAAGACCGAAATCACCAACATGAGCTTCAAAGTGATCGTCGAGGAGAATATTATTCGACTTGATATCACGGTGAACTATCATTGGTTTGCAGTCATGATGCAAGTACGCAAGACCTTCTGCAGCTCCGATCGCAATCGTGAACCGAGTTGGCCAATCCAAGCAACAAGACGACCCGTGAATTACTTCACCTAAACTACCCTTTGCCATGTATTCATAAAGAAGCAGATTGAAACCCTGGTGGTAGCAGTATCCATACAGCTTAACAATATTTCGATGCCTTATCGTTCCGAGCGTCAAAATTTCGGCCTGGAAACTGTTTTCGACGTCGCTCCCTTCCCTATTTGATGCCAGCTTCTTAACAGCAATGATCTGTCCAGTATGAACCATGGCTTTATAAACTGTCCCACAAGCACCCTTTCCAATAATATAACTGTCATGGAAGTTATTTGTGACTTCAACCAGATCATGGAAGCTAAATCCCTCCTTGGGAGGTAAGTAAAAACCCGAGTCCAAGTCCGAGTCCGAGCACGGTATCTCGGCCTCATCTCGACATCTCATTTGATGCAAAATAATCATAATTAAAATGAGAGAAACCCCACCAACAGCACAAGCAATTCCTGTGATGATTTTACCTCTTGATGTATTTTCACTCTCAAAATAAGAATCCCCATTGCAATCACCAAGAGCTCCGCCGCAAAGTCCGTCGTTACCTCGAAAGCTATCGACGTCCATGTTCTGAAACAACGGTGTCAACGGTATCGGCCCCGTAAGGTCGTTGTATGAGAAGTTGCAGACCGATAAACTAGATAGGTTCTCGAACTCTCTAGGAATTTGTCCACTCAAATCATTGTTATTCAGCAGCAGAATTTCTAGAAGATATAGTCTTCCCAGTTCTGGTGGTATTCTCCCTGATAGCTTATTATAACTAAGATCCATTGCAATTTGCAAGCCTAAAAGTGACCCCAACTCCTTTGGAATTTCACCAAAAAACATGTTTCCACCAATCTTCAACTCTGTCATTCGGGACATCTTTCCAACTCCTGCAGGTATGTTCCCTGACAACTTGTTTCCCGACAGGATCAGTAGCTCCAGCTGAGTAAGTGATCCGATCTCATTCGGTAACGACCCCGTAAACGCGTTGTGGCTCAGATCGACTCGTTGAAGCATCTTGCACTTGAACAATTCAACCGGTAACTCGCCATCAAGTCGATTTGATGAAACATTCAAAGTCACCAATTGAGTGAGCTTTCCAATTTCCTTTGGCAGCTTAGATGTGAACAAATTGTTTGCAATTTCAAGCCTTTGCAACTTCTTACATCTTCCAATATCCAAAGGAATCCGACCATGGAATCTATTTTCGCCAAGTTCAATAGCTGAAAGGTTCTCCAAGCTGCAAAGCTCGGATGGAAACGCCCCGGTAAGCATGTTCCCACCGACACGAAGCTGCACTAGAGATCTGCAATTCAGAATCCCAGAAGAGATGTTTCCATATAGCTTGTTGGACTCCAAGTTCAATATACTCAGGTTCGAATGTCGACAAAGGTAAGACGGTATCGTCCCTGTTAGGTTGTTTACTGAAAAATCGACCACCCAAAGTCGGCTATAACGTCCGAGCTGTGAAGGAATGCTACCACTGAGGGAGTTATCAAACAGCTGCAGTTGTACCATCTTAGTCAAATATTGAAAACCAAACGGTATACGTCCTCTAAGATCGTTTATCGATAGGTCGAGCCGTGTCAAGTTCTTCAACGTACTAAGCTCATCAGGTATTACACCAGTCAGCAGATTCTTGAAGAGGAACAGCAAGCGCAGGCCCTTGATCTTACTTAACTCAAAGGGAATGCCACCAGTTAAGGAGTTCTCTGAGAAATCAATCTCTTCCACCAAAGAAAGATTACCAATTTCCTTTGGAATCGTCCCATTAAGGCCATTTCTGTAGAGATACAGCCTCTTAAGAGAGCTGAGATTCCCCAATGCCTTTGGTATGGAGCCAACCAGATTATTAGCATACAACGCCACGACCTCGAGACTCCTACACTTCCCAAGCTCCTCCGGAATGCTACCAGAAAACTGGTTACCCCATAGAACCATCTCGGTTAAGTTACGAAGCATCCCGAGCTCCCTTGGTAGCTCCCCTCCTATCTCGTTTTGAGCAAGACCAAGCACATTAAGACTTCGGCATCCACTTATCTCAGAAGGTATACTTCCAGAGATACCATTCTGTCCAGCTCTAAACCTCTTAAGTTTCGTAAGATTCCCAATAGAACGAGGCAACGATCCAGTTAGCTGGTTCGTATACGCCACAAACTTGACTAACGACGATAACTTCCCGATCTCCTCCGGGATTGAACCACTTAGTACATTGTTACAGATATTCAAACTCCTCAAGACAGATAGATTCCCTAACTCAGCTGGGATTCTCCCCTCAAACATGTTGTTGTTAAGAAAAAGATATTCAAGATATGAACAGTTTCCAATTTCTTTGGGAATGTTCCCAGTGAACTCATTGAAAGATAGATCAAGATAAGTTAAATGAATCAAGTTACCGATAACGGGGTTCACGGATCCAGAGAGCTTCTTCGACTTCAAGTCGAGCGACCATACAACCGGAGCTTCACCAGAAGTGCATTGCACACCGATCCAACCGCACGGTGTCCGGTCCGCAGGGTTCCAGTTCTTTAAACTACCAAACTCATCCGTAAGTGTCCTTTTCAGCTCTAAAAGGGACAGCCCCTCTAAGTTTAACCCTTGTGAAGTACAGAACAAAAGATTGGTACTGAACCAAAATCCAACAAAATTGACTAAGAAGCCTCCCCTTGGCTTTACATTTGCAGACATTTTATCAAACATCTTGCCTACACAAAAACTACCACCAAATTATAAACGAAATCTTAAATCTCAGAGAATGCAAACAAAAAATCAATCAATAATATGAGTAAACCAAGATTCAAAAGAAGCTACAAACCTGATAGCCATAACTATTCCGCCATGTCTTCTTCCAACGAGAAGCTCAAAACCATGAAGCTCATAAATCGAAGAAAACGAAATGGAACAAGAAAAAGGGGCAGATCGAAGATGAATTTCAGAGCATTTGCAGTCAATAATTCGGCAGAAAGAAGAAGAACAACAACAAAATCATCACAATCTCTATCACTTTGCGGCGGAAATCGAACACTTGGCGATATTACATTCAAGAACACATTGATAACAAACCCCCAAATTAGCGATTAAACCAAACCCAAAAAAGGAAAATGGATTATTTAAAGGAAGAAGAGAAACCAGAGATCATTCCGTGAAGCTAAAATGGCCGACAAAGAATGGG